>NC_056746.1:1038481306-1038513806 GCF_019279795.1 Protopterus annectens
TTGCCAATTAATGCAAATCTCCCACACTGATCATAGGATCATAGAAGGTTACTAGGCTAATGGCCCTGTGGCCCTTACAAGTCCAGCCAAGAGTTTATCCCCAGAAAGAAATGTCAGTCAGCATCTGTCATCCCTTTCAATAAGGGACACAGGAGGAATCCCTGGGACAAATTTATGATTTCCCATCCACTCATCAAGGTTGAAAAGGGTCAGCAAGGTACTCTGATTTGTATGGGAAGCCTCTCGGAGACAAACCTGTCTCTCCAGCAGGTTTTGTTGATGTCTCATATTAGATTCAGGCCTTTTGATTAGGTAATGTGTGAGGAGTTAGACTTACAGATATGGAACATTTCTAGTAGGGCAGAGTCCGAGATTGCCTTGTAGACGAGATACAGATCACATCTGAGCAATCTGTATGATACCGAGTAGAGTGATAGTTATTTGAACTTATCCACATAGGACAGGTGTTGGAGGCCATATCTCTTTGTGAGGTATTCCTGTGGCCTTTCCATTTGGTGCAGATGTTTAGAGAGGCACATACCAAATGGGGCCCTATACTCAATTATTGGTCTAATGAGGGAGGAGTATGGAGAGATAATAACCTCCTTTTTTCTGGATGCAATCCATTAACTTATGAGGTAAACCAAGTAAAAGGCTTTTCTGGCCACTGCCCGCTACATGATGGTTGAATGTGAGATTGGTATCAACCTGAGTACCCAGGTCTCTCACCACAGGTTGTGTGTTTAGGGGGTTGCTGTTTATGTAGTAATCAGCAGGAGCCATAGTTTTGCTGAATGGCATGATAATATATTTTTTTGCATTTAGCTTGAGGCCATGACTTTGGCACCAGTCATTAGTTGCTGTGAGACCCTCTTGTAGTATGTTAACATCATTTTGGGAGTCAATGACAACACCCAACATACAGTTGTCTGCAAACTTGGTCAGCCACCGGCCTTTTGTCTTTGCGTGGACCTCTGAGATGTAGATGACAAACAGTAGGGGTCCCAGGACAGATACCTGGGGAACTCCACTAGTGATAGGCCTGCTGTCAGAGGTGGAGGCACCTGTTTTGACCTTGAGGGTCCTGTTGGTGAGCCAGATGGCCACCCACCTGATGACAAAGGGATTTATGCCATGTTGTGTTAGCTTTTTGATGATGCCCAAGTGGGGGATTGTGTCAAAGGCCTTAGCCAAGTCAAGGTAAGCTGTATATACTGACATTCCCTCATTCAGGGCCTTGGTGACAGTATCAAAGACGTCAAACAGATTGAACAGGTAAGATATGCCCTTGATGAATCTGAACTGGGGGAGGGGGTCAAGTGCTTGGAGATTGCCTATGTCCTTGTTTATGAGCTCCATAATAATAATACACTCCATGGCTTTACATATCAGATTTGTTAAGCTAATGGGGTGATAGTTTCCAGGGTCAGTAGTGGCACCACCTTTGTGCAAGGGGACGACAAAGGAAGTTCTCCATTCTGCTGGAATGAAGCCTGTACTTAGGCTGTGGTTGAGTAGGGTGCTCAGTGATGAAGCTAGTTCTTGCGGAATATGATGCAGAATACAGCCTGGGATACTATCAGGTCCCATGGAAGCTGTGTTCTTTGCCTTGGATAGGGCCTTTAACACTTACCTATGGAGATGTGAGGTGTGGGACATGTATCAGGGATGACAAAAGGGCTTTTTGGGGGGGCTCAGGGAGATGAAGTTTGCCCTGAAACTATCTGCTAGCAGGTTGGCTAGGTCAACAGGATCACTGTAAGTGATACTGTTAAGTACTAATTTGGAACAAACCTGGGTTTTACCATGGAGGTTCCTGATGTAACTGAAGAAGGCTTTGTGATTTTCCTTTGTTTTGGATGATAGTTTCCATTTATAATTGGTTTTGGAGGTTTTCCCTAGTGATCTAATTTGCTTGTTGAGGCTAAGGAGGGAGTTTTTCCAGTTTGGAATTTGTTCCTTTTTACCCCTGGACAACAGTTTATTCCTTTTGTTGTAAAGCCTGTTGATAAAGGTTGTACATCAAAGAAGTTTGTGTTTCCTTGAGGAACAGGTTTCATGGCTGGGGGAGAGGTTGGGTAGGATAGAAACTTCGAACAAGACAGTCCAATTATCTGATCTCAGCAGGGAAGAACACACTATAGATGTGGTGCAGTGGTCACCTACGTTGGTGAGAACCAAGTCCAGAATGTTATTTCCCCTTGTGGGGGATGAGATGAGCTGGTCTAGTGATTTAGAATTGTTGAAGTCAAGGAATCATTGAGTGAGTGTGTTAGTGTAGGAATAGTTCACCCAGTCTATGGTGGGGTAGTTGAAGTCACCAAGGATCAGGTTGTCAGGGGGTACCTTGATGGTGTCAAGTAGATCTAGGTAAGAGGAGTGGATGTCCTGAATCATGGGGGGTCTAAAGCTGGTTATAACGTGGATGGGTGTCTTGCCAACTGTCAGTTGCACCTGGAGTAGTTCCAGCATGTCATACTGGTAAATCAGTCTGAAAGTGTGCCTGTCCTTAATGAAGATAGAGACACCACCACCCTTAGTCTTCCTGACCTCATTTTGGGGTCAGAATGTGTGGAATGAGGTGTAGCCTGGTAAGGCAGGGGTGCTCTCTACAGCCTTGAACCAAGTTTCCGTGAGTGCACAGACCTTGGCTTCTTCCAGTGCAAGGAGAGCCTCCAGTGAGTGCATTTTCAGGTTATGTCTCCTAGCATTAAGCTGCACGACCTCCAGTTTGCTTTTTGACAGATCTTTTATGTTGGAAGATTTGTTTTTGGGAAAGTGCCTAAAAAAGGCACAATGAGGGAGGCAACAGCCTTGGCCAGGATCCAGAATCCTATTGGTGAAAAGTGGAGGCCATCTCTGGCAAAGCATTGAGGCCTGTCAACCATGTCATCCCAAGCAGACAGATACTGGATCCCCTTCAAATGATACCAGAAACTAAGTCAATTGTTGAAGTTAATTATTTTTGTTGGTATTGTGGTAACATTCTTTGTGAAAGTAGGATTCTGCTTAGGACTAGGGTCATACCTGCCTGGGACACATATTCTGAGAGCTCAATCATGTCTCTCTTCATATAGTCCAGTGAGGTACATCTCAAGTCATTCACACCAACATGGACAATGACAGACTCATACTTGTACTTGTTGTGTTGAGATTTAAGTGCGTGCATGATGTGGTGGATTCCAGTACCAGAAAGACAACTGACCGTGACCTTCTCCTTGTCAAGTCTGGTGAGGGGGACATCAGTGTGTCTCACAATTGAATCACCAGTGACTACTATGTTTAGTTTATTGTTATGCCTTGTGGGCTATGATGGTTTATTGTTTTGCCTTATGGGCTGTGTTTGTGAGACACTGGTGTATTGTCTGCTGTGTATGATGCATTTGGTGTTGTGTGTGGAATGTTTGTGAGTGTGTTTTGGAGGTCTCTGTTGTTTAGGTACATTTTTGTTGAGGACCTCTGCATCAGTGGGTATGTGCTGTGCTTGGCTGTATGATGTGAGTGGTATGGTGTTTGTGTTGGTGATCTCCTCTTTATCAGGAGTACTGACTGTGGCACGAGAGGGCATGGATTCCAGGTTACTGATGTAGATGCATTTCTCGCAAGTAGAAGAATTATGTGCTAGGAGAAGAGAGCTGTCAGTAAACATGAGGCTGTTGCTACATGTCAACCAGGCTGGTGGGAGAAACTGATGGGAATTGTCCAGACATAGTGTTATAAATACTTGGACAGACTTATGAAGAGAGGGTTTTGATAAGGGTTTGTCCACAAGAGTGCAGACCACAAAAACCTTCTTAAATGTAAAGTAACTGGCGTGAAGCATAAGTCCTTAAACCAAATGCTTAGAAAAACAGATAAATGTAATCAGGCTACTAACAAGCAATAATAAATGCAGCAGAATAAAAGCACTTGAACACTTAACAGCACACAGCAAAAATAAGGTAATAAAGTAAGAGGAACACAATTGCAGTAAAAGCAACTGAATAAAGTGTAAAAATGTTTTTGTTTGTTTGTGAAGAGGAGAGGGAGGAAACAGAAGATAGTTCAAGATTAATAAACTAAGGGGGTTGGCCTTCCCAAATGCTCTCGCTGTACTCAGTAGACTGAGCTGATGAGATGGGACAAGTAGGAGTGTCCAAAATCAAAGAAGCAAGGGGGTAGTCCTTCTCAATGGCAATGGGAGGAGTGACCAAAATCAATTTTACAGCAGGAGAAGGCAATTCCAAAGCTACCAAGTTTAAGAGTACAACAACACTACATGGGCCTTATAATAACCATTCTGCCTCTGCATGTCTAATAACCTAGAAATACACTATAATAACTACTGCATCACCAATATGAAAAACAACCTATAATCCTTAACCTTGAACATCCTTAACCCAGCTAATAGGCAATCTAATGGCTAGCCATTTGTTATCAGACAACTGGGTGGAAGGACATTGTTTATCTCCCCACCTGCCCAAAACAAACACTATTCCTTTTGTACTGGTGTTTAATTAAATGAAACACTACCACAATCTGCCTGTCATTTGACACATCTCTTAAACAACTAAACACCCCACAAAAACAACTAGACAGCTATGACACCCATGCACTGACCCAGTAATCAAGGAGCCTCAATCCTCACCACTAACACCAGTGAGAGTCATGCACATTGGGAAGGATAACAAGTACACACACAGTAAAGTACAATTTCCCTTACAAGCACACAAAGATCACAGTCTGTCTGGGGCTGGTTTCTCCCTTTCTCTCCAGATCCCCAATAAGACTCTCCACTGGCACGACTATAGGGTCCAGATCTCACCCTAGTGGTCAAGCTAAAACCTCCAGCACCCTCTCTGTCCAACCAGTGTTTCGTGTCCCTGCCCAAGTAGCTGGCACATGCACACTTTAAGATTTGAGTTATATACAAACACAAAGACACTCCCGGGGAAGTCTGACACAGGTTCTCCAGCTATGGCCCCTTTCTGACCAGACAATAAAGTAGTACTTACTGCTAACAATCACTAATATCAGCTACTATAACACCCTTCCCAAAGAGTAATGTGTAATGTTACTGTTATCCAAATAGTAAGTTTGACTGAGCAGCAAGACTATTGGAGTGGCTTGGACAGTATCACAAAATATATGCAAGTACTTTCTAAGAGCTTAAATTATCTCTACACAAAACAGCCACAGTTTAAAGGTTTAAAAATATTTAATAATAAATAATAAAAGCAAAAGACAAATTTCATCAATTTAACACAGTGCTAATCAAGAGTTCACACATCACGGGAACTTTAGAACAATATTCTAGGATAGTCTGACATAAATATAGAAAACAGCTAGATTAATCTGGCTAAATCCCTATCTAACTTTAAGAGAAACTATGTCCTAAATAACTTTACTTACAAGGCAAAGTGCTGGTGAGTTGTCAGCATCAGACAAAATCCAAAATGCCCAGTCTTTCTCTCTGAGAAAGTCTTAATTTAATTAATGATACCCAGTACTGCTGAGTCATTTTACATTACACCATTTTTATCACTTCTCCTTTAGTTTCCAGGCTAACAGAAACTCAGAATTTACATTTCTTTGTAAGCTGCACATGGCCAGGAATCACAGCAATACAAGACACTTTTACATGTAAAATCTAGCAATTATCTCTGTCTTAATAACAATAGAAAGAATTTGCTAGCACAGACACCCTGTTTCTGAGCTTGAGATCAAACACAGTTGTAATTCTTTACTTAGCTTTCTTTCAGCAGGGTGCACTGTGGTTACATTTTTGACGTTCAGCATATAACAGTTTTCGTACATTTAGTTTTCTTTAGATTTCTAAAAACAAGCCTGTGGATTATATTAATATTTACAATGACATAGAATTATCTACAAAATTCAATCTAGCTAGGCTGGAAGCCTTCACATATCCCCCCTGAAGAACTCAAGCTAGTTTTTCAAGTGACTCTTGAGAGGGTTAGGTCTATGTGAGTATACCTTACCCCATTCCCTGTCTTAAGAGCCCATCTGTGTTGGCATTCCTAATCCCACTGCAGTGCTGCACTGACATATCATATGCTTGCAACCCTAGGCTCCATTTTAGCAACTTGGTATTTTGCTGGCTACCTCAGTGTAACCATGTTAGGGGATTGTGATCTGTAACTATAGTGAATTTCCTTCCATACAGATAAGGCTGAAGTTTCTGAAGTGAATTTAGTTTTCTTTACATTTGTAAAAACAAGCCTGTGGCTTATATTAATATTTAGAATGGTTCCCTATTATGAGATCACAGATGCAATTTGTTGAATGCGTCTTGATCGAACCGAAAAGAGCGAAAAAGCAAAATAGAGAAGCGGCTTTTCAGCGGATTCTTTCCCTGGGAAAGAATTCGCTTGGCCACTTTTGTTACTTTGCCATTTTTGGCACATCTCAGAGTTGGTATGTTTAAGTAGGGGGTGTTTGTGGGGGTGTGGGGAGCTTATTATGTAATGTTTTAAATTTTATTTTCTATTTTTTTTATTTTGGAACAGCGATTTTTTTCCCTTGGAAAAAAATCTCTGTCCTGAGGTTTCGACATTGTAAGCTTTCACTTACATGGTGTCAATTAATTATCGTTCGCATTTGTAAGCATGTGATAATATAATATAGACCCTTTAGAATGACATAGAATTGTCTACAAAATTCTTTCTAGCTAGGCTGGCAGCCTTCACAACTGCTATAACCTATAGTATATACTTCTTGCTAAAATAAGTGAGATACCAGTCTGCAGGTTTAACTGTAGATTAATGAAACTGAGTTCATGGTCCATTCATAATAATAATAATAATAATAATAATAATAATAATAAAATTGTGATCATTGTATTTTACTTTAAATTAAAAGACAACCCTTTACCCTGTTATCATGAAGCTAAGATGGGCACAAATTATATTTAATTAACCCTGTCTAAAAATGTCTGCAAATTTCCCCTCTGTCCAATGCACAGTATAGTTATTCACTTCTTTTAAGGCCCACATATGAAGAACAACTAACTTAGTAACAAGGAGTAAATAATTGTTATTTAATTGTCTCTGTGCTATCAAGTCCTATAACTCCAAGACAACCTTGCCCGGCCACAAATAGAAAAACATTCACAGACAATCTCGCAGTAACGTAACTTCCACTGCATAGCAATTCTCACCAACTGCATGTAAGACAACCACTCGCATTGTTCATCCAGCCTTAAGGTGCGAGCCAGCAAAAATCATCCTGGTTCTGTTTCAGCTTAGTAACTGAGACAACCAATCCAATGGGCTGACAAGGAACCATTCAGTTAAATGCAATATCCATCACTTCCTTAAAGCAGGCAGATGTCTTAAGCTGTTCTGGGTACTAATCATGGTATATCCTGACTTAACAAAAACCCAGTACAGTGTGAATATCACTGTCCTTGAAGGAAAGTAATCCAAAGTGTCTTCATGTTCCTCCACCCTCTAACCACATATAACTACACAGTCTTATCAGCCACCCTGCTGTTGTAAATCAATCTTTCCACAAATGTTTCAATTTGCTTCTTCAGACTTGGCTAAATTAGGAAAACCAGCAGTAATAAACACCAAAATCATAGGGCTCAACTAAATATATTTAAAGACCAGACATGTAGGCTACATATAATTGGCTAAATTCATCTAGACAACAGCTTGAAAGTATATATATTGCAAGTTGTCCATAACCCAATAAAGAATTGTCCCTTAGATGTACTGTTTAATTTATCTCCTTCCTAGTAGCAAGCCACAGGGCTTAACAGCATTAGTAAGTATGCATAACTTCAAATCATTATAATTTTCAAGTTTTACTTGAAAGGTTAACCAGGGGCATTTGCAAGCTAAATCAACTTAATGGAGAACCACACCCATAAACTCAAAAACATGTTTATTTCATCATGGTTTGGTGTTGCCTATGTTTTACCACCATTCTGGGACTATTTACAGGTTTCTAAATATTTTTATATGTAATTTCTAAGTCTGACCACATGGGATCTGGCATCTTGAAGTAATTCTGATTGTTTAGTCTGCCTCTAGGTATTCCAAAATGCAGTGCTTGTCTGTAAAAAGTTACATCACACAGGCCTCTTTCTTCCTAAGGCTCCTGTCACTCCATTGAGTTTACATGCATACACTGCTGTCTTTCAGTCAGTTAGTTTTAAGTAACATTTCATGCCATTCAATGACTACTTAAACACAAACAGTGCAAATGCCACAGAACAGACATTCAAAGTGCGTTTTGCTGCTGCTTTTTTTTAGAATGGCTAAACTGCATTTTTTGTGAAACCTGAATTGTACTACTTTGACTCACCTCCCATCCCCCTTCACACCTAACTTCCCTAGCTGTCAAAGTGCTAAGGGTAATTTGAGCTGTTACCTGCTGTGATTGACAGCTCACAGTAGGATACTTGACTCGTGTACTGTTTCCTTGTTCTAGCCTTTGCCTTCTGTATGGGTAGGGGAAAGACCAGGAAGCTGTGACATCACAGCATGGGTGGGTTTTTAGGACAGTCATGGTGATGTCAGTTTGGGGAGGCAACTGGCCAGAAAGCTATCTGTATTCAGTGGCCTTGATTACATCAGTGAATTGGAGATTGCAGCAAGTGTGGGATAAAGTTTTTTGAAAGTGAAATTACCACAGTACAGTAAGGTACTGTTCTACTGGAGAGAAACAGTCAATTTAAAATATTTTAAATGCTGTGTTGTTGTTTATTCGTAGCAGGGACAATAAATAGGGAGAAAAAGAACAGAGAAATTGAGCATTTAATAATAGCATCCTGTTGTTGTCTTAACAGGACTATTATATAATAATCTTAAACATACATAATCATCTATCAAATACTTATTGTTTTGTATTACATATATGTGTATATGGATTTATTACACAGTTATCACAAGCACCACAGAGCTTACAGAATAATCTTTTAGGTTTGTAGGTTAGTACTAGGCTAACTGCCCTTATGGGCCATTTTAAGCCTAGCCAATTACCCCATGCCAGAATCAAACCCTGCACCTCGTGTTTCTTAGGTAAGTACCTTAACCATTACAGCAACCTCACACCCCTAAATAAACAGCTTCTGCAAGTCTTGAACCCAAGACCATGTACACTACAGTCACAGTAGTTAACCACTAAGCCATCATAGCAGTAACCTTGATTTGAATTCTTATTGCATGCACATTTCTCTCTCACCTTTTAAACATTGGTCTAAATAATAATAAATAATCAATATGGGAAAACTGTCTTGTTAACAGTCTTGAGAACTTTACTAATTTTGTTCAGACATTCTACTGCATATGCTGTGCAGGCTTATTTATTTATTCAGTTTGTTTACTGGGTAGTACACTTATCATAGTAGACCATTTGCAGGCACGCCGTGGGTAAAGAAATTCACAAAAAATAAAACAGAACTAATTCACAAACACGGAGTATTCTAAAAGACAATTGAAACAATGATCAAATATTAACATAGGAGAAAAACAAATGTAGATGCTTTTTGTAGCAAATGTTGGAAGTGAGCAGCAGGTAAGAAAAAAGGGTTGAAGTAGAATGATGTAGGTGAAGGAGGAGTAAGGTGATGCGTTCAATGGAAAAGCACTAACTGTCAGATTTTGGATGGAGTTATGTTTTGAGTTGTGCTCTGAAATTGGAGAAACAGATTTCTTTTAGCATACCTAAATTGTGGAGGAAAGATTGCCAGAACTTGGGTACAAGAATGCAGGTGTGGTCAGTACAGTGCAGTTTGATTTGAGGTGGTATAGAATGAGGGAGTTAATTATGGAATTTGTCAGCGAGGGGCAGGACCTGTTTGCAGTAGTTTGAAAAGAAGAGGTCCTAGGAATAACTGAACTCTTTAGATGACTGGGAGCAATTTCACCTCAGAGAGGGTGTTACAGTGGTGCTCCTGAGTTCAGGGGGAGGGAGTTGGAAATTAATTGACAGAGTTTGTCTTCAATGGATTCTAAAATGGATGAGTTGTTTTTTTTTAGAGGCTGTAGCTATGATGGCAAGCCCCTATTCAAGATGAATAAGAAGGACAGCTTGCCTATTGCAGCTCTAGCTAGTCGGGAGAGAAACTTTAGCTGGTCTGGAGAGAAACTGAGTTATATTTTATGACCAGAATAAATTAATTGATCTTTTTCCTGGAGTTTAGAGTGTGGTTATGAAAGTTAAGGGACAGGGAATTAAAGGACATTGAGGTAGCAATGAGATCTATAATGTTGGGATTTTTTATATTTTTTTTTCAGTTTTTGTGATCTTCCAAATATCCTACTTTTTGTTCTGGAGGGGTTTAGGAGGTTCAAACAAGTAAACATAAACCATGTCAAGTAAAAAATCATCAGTAGCTACGAGGGCACAGCAATTTGTAATAAAAGAGTACTAAGTAGTCCTACAATTATACCACTGAATTCTCAAATTCTCTAATCATAAATTATTCACGCAAATGCTCATGAATATGGATGGGACCCTTATCATGTAATCCTGTCACAAGATTCTTTCCATTGTATATATTTAAACACACACGCACACATACACACACACACACACACACACACACACACACACACACACACACACACACACACACACACACACACACACATACACACACACACACGCGCGCACACACACACGCACACACACATGTGTGGATCCCTATCAGATTATCAAAGTTTCAAAATTTTGAAATTCATATAGTTGGGACCATATCATTGAAGTTTTGAATCGTTTGAATGGAGATCACAGTACAACATGAAATAGGAAATTTACCCTTTTCTGCAATGTAGTGCGATCATGGAGTTGGTGTTTTTAGTTAGCATGGGGTGTGTGGGGTGTGGGGGTGCAGAGGTGCTTGCCCCTCTGCAAAAACATTAAAAATAGAATTTTTTTTTAATGTTTGAAGTTCCGTCACTTCAAATGGTCTTGGCTTTATGAATTTCGAAGTTTCGGATCTTTGATACTTTGATAATCTGACATAGATCCACGTGTGTGTGTGTGTGTGTGTGTGTGTGTGTGTGTGTGTGTGTGTGTGTGTGTGTGTGTGTGTGTGCATGTGTGTGTGTGTGTGTGTGTGTGTGTGTGTGTGTGTGTGTGTATATATATATATATATATATATATATATATATATATATATATATATATGTATATATAGATATATGAGCCATCGTCTTAAATCCTGCAACAGTGTATACCATTTCTGGGAATCTAGTCCTATTGTACCTGTTGTACAAAATGTCTTTACAAATAATGTAAGAGAAAACGTTTAACTCCATTCCAATGTCCATAGTCTTGCTTCTGCATTTTTAAGTTGCCACTCAAATCAGATACAAACTCTGAAAGGACATGTAACTAATATGTAACAATCTTGAATATACATCTTTCCTCACTTACTTTTATATTTGAATATCCTTAATATCTCATCTTCATATGCTGTTGTCTTTAAATATAACGACTACTTTGAATTATAATATCATCAAGATGGGGGAAATACTCTTGACAACAGTCTTGAGAACTTTTCTGATTTTGTTCAAAAATTCAAACTGGCAAACATGAATCTAGTCGCATAGTACTGACCTTATTATTCATAAAAATCTTTACTTTGTAATTGGAGTCAGATGCTAAAGAATCTTGCAAGTATATACCAATTAATTCACAAGGTATGCTAGGCTATGCATGTAAACCTGACTTAAGAATTGAAGAACTTGCTATTTTAAATATTTGCAGTGCAGTGATGACTGTAGTAGTATTTAAATGTTTATCAATTATTAAATAAACATCAAACAGGGAAGATAAGACATGCATGGAATATAATATAATGACTCGTTCACCAACTTGTGAAGACATTTATTGCAGAATTCTTTTACATCAGATAATCACCTCTCATAATGAAGATACAAAACACATCCCTCTAAATACTTTTAGATGGATCTGCAGGCCATAATTCTAAATCCTTTAAGAGTGCATTACCCATCAAGGATTCATAACTTATGATGTTTTACACAAAAAGGTCCATGTAAGTGATAAAAGAGCAAACCAGTTAAATGCCATCCCAGTGTCAAGCCTCTCTGTTTCTGATATTTTAAGTTGTATTGCTTAACCAATATGCCCTTGGGTGTCCATGGTCATAAACCCAACAATCTAAAAAAAAACAAAAAAAGTAAAAAAAAAAACCCCAACGGATCATGATTATGTGCCATATATTAATGTCAATTATATTGCTGTAGAGCCTTATTGTAGAGAAATAGTAGGGAAAACCAGTTCTTCAATCTCAAAATGTATTGCATGGGATAATGATCATATCTACCCAATGGGGAGGAAAAAACTTCAGTATTACAAGAAATGACAATTTTTATTTAACCTTATGTCTGCAGTATTCTTTAATGACTTCTGTGTACTGATATCTCTTCATCAGACTGTCTCCTGAAAAATTCTGATCTATGTGTACATATGGCCCTCAGTTTGCTGCCAAATCAGCCTTAAGAAGATTTTCTTTTTCACACCACATTACGGTTTGTACCAATATTGTCATTGACTTCCCCAGTAGACCGTTTGAGAATTGTTAATGGTAATTGTTTTAGTTCCCAAGGATTTCTCAAAGTACATCCAAAGTACTGTTTCATCTTTCATGAATTCCAGAGTCCTAGCCTTCCTCACTCTCTCATTCTCAAATGTTTTTTCTTCTTTGAGCCTTATCCTCCAAAGTAGCTAGTTAAGACTTACTGTGAACTATGTATAAATAAGTCCCACCCAATGGATTCTGTATTTCAGAGCTCTTCTGCTTCAATGGCAACATGGCACTATAATGTTCTTAAAAAAATCACTGTTTTCATTATCAGATGCTTTCAGTTGCATGGTATACCTTAACAGCAAATTAGAAAGTTGTTGTAAATCATGAATAGTTACATCTTCTGACCAACTGGCCATTACATTTTGCTTGTCATATTCTTGTCCAATCAAGACTCATCGATATAGATATTGTTACCCTCCAGCTCATCTTCAAATATCATTTCTTCTTCTTCCACTTTCTCCAAAATTTACAGCTAGAAACAGATACATAAAAATTAGCACTACCTCTGCCATTAAACTCAACTCATACCTAACAAAACTACTAAGGGATTGACTGCAGGAGACAGAACACCAGCCTCACAAAGCACCAGAAGCTGTCCCCGTGACACAAATAATAGATGGTTATCAGATCTGTTATCATTTATATATACATCATTTGTCCAGAAAAGCAATGAAGGCAATTAACCAGCTGACCTGTCACTAACTTACTGGAGCTCTCTTGGTGCCCTAAAGTCACTATCATCTAGTTCATCATGTATATGCACAATTAGTACCTTCTGTTATTTCAGTAGTACATCTTTAGTAATCTTTATGCTTTTTACACCTTTACTTTACCTGTGCCCTACCGTCTTTCTTATTTTTTAAGTTTTTATTCGATTTTCAATTTGTAAAATAATGACAGCAATATTTACAGTCAGAGATTTCTGAACATAATAAATGAAAACAATTTCAACTAAACCTCACACACAAAAGAAAAAAAAACTATTTACAGGAGTGTACATTAACCATCAAGTGTCCTACCCTCTTTATGATGGTATCTGATTCAGCTTCTTTTGTATGGCCACAGACAAGAGGTGCTTACTGGAACCTTCTGCCCAGTCATTCCCCACCCACTCTGTCATCTCTGCTGGCATTTCCTTAACATATGCAAATTTTTGTTTCTATTTCAATGTCCTATTCTATACCCAGCCACATGAAACTTTTACTGTATAGACCATTTCTGTAACTTTTATTAAAATTATTTGTGTGCACCTCCTTGTATCCCCCCCTTTAAAAAAATTTCAAACTTTTGTTTTTTATTGATTTTTATTACTGCATTGACTTCTTTAGGGCTCATTTGCCCTTAGTTTATTGCCTTGTATTCTAGTACTACCATAGAAAGCCAGATTCTAAAAGACTGGCACAGCTCTGCACAATGGACTGAGTAAAGCAGAAGAAGTCTGCCAAGCATTGTAATATGTAAATGAAAAATGTGGTGGAATTAGACAAGTAGTAATTGGCAAGTATTGAGGTATGGTACAAAAGTGACCCTATATAAGCACAACCATGAAGAAACATGCAGAATGATAAAAAGAACTCTAAGAAGGAAATAACAGTACTCTTTGCAAAAGGCACATCGATTGTAAAAAGAAAGATATATTTCAGATGATAAACAAGTTATGTCTGTATTGTATTGTGACACTTCCAGCCCAGCTATCTGGAATTTTGTAAATAATCATATGTCATCTGTGAATATCAACATGATTCATATGCTTGTCTTACAAATGTAAGATAACTATATGTTATGTGTATTATACTACTGGTGCAGAAGTGTGTGTTGAACAAGGTTTGTACAGTACTGAGCTTCAAGGATGTGTTCACATTGTACCTTACTGGAAAAGAACAGAAATGTGTATAAACTATATACCTGCACAAATGTATGTTTTAATAGTAGAAGCTGGAACATACAGAGTTAACTTGCAAAACTTCAAGAAAATAAGTTGACATTAAAATGTTTCACAATTGTGTTATCTCTCAGTTCAGTTTAGCAGCAGACACAATGTCTAGAGCAAGAAGTTTTTGTATTGTCTTGAAACAGAAATGATTACTAGGTTTCAAAGGTAAAAGTGTTTTATTGTTTTACGACTTCCAAGTTCTGCAAACGTCTGAGAGATATGTACTTCTCACACAGAGATGTTAAGGTTTTGTTAGTATGTGTTTAGCCTAGGAACTGAAGTCAGGTGACAAAGAGTGATGTCATCCAAGCTAACCCAGCAGTAATGTTTGATACTCATTTAATAACTCTCACAGAGAGACTAGGCATTTTGTATTTTGTCTTGGACCTAGCAAGAACATCCGCTCATCATCTGCATTTGCCTTGCTAATAGTAAGTAACTAGGGCACAGTGATTTCTTTTAGATATAGTTAGGAAAATAGTAAAGATTAGCTTAGATGTTTTCTATTTTTATTTGAGACTGTCCTGTAATATTGTTTTAAAATATTTTCGGTGGTTCTGAGCTCTGAAGTAACTGTGTTTGTTTTCTGAAAATTGTCTTGTTCTTTTATTATTAAATATATTTAAACCTATTTTTATGACTGATATTTGTGAGATATATTTAAGCTCTTGGAGTACTTGGATATGTATTTGATGACACTGTACAGGCCACTCCTAATATACTGACGCTTGGTCAAAAATTACCATTTGGATAATAGTAACATTACACAGTAGGATTGGTTACCCTTTGTAAGGGCCTTATAGTAGCTGATAAGTAGGGGTTGTTGGCAGTGATAACTACCTTATTGTCTGGGCAGCAGGGGGCATAGCTAGTAAACCTTTGCCAACCTTCCCCAGATGTGTGTGTGTGTGTGTGTGTGTGTGTGTGTGTGTGTGTTTGTATATAAATCAAATTTCAACATGTGTGTCAGCTACTTGGGCAGGGACACAAACCACTGGTTGGACAGAGAGGGTGCTGGAGGTCTTGGCCTGACCTCTCATATAGCTGTGCCAGTGGGGAATCTTATTGGGGATCTGGAGAAAGAGGTAGAAACCAGCTTCCAGACTGACTATGATCTCTGTGTGCTCTTAAGGGAAATTTTGCTTTACTGTGTGCGTACTGTCATCCTCCCATTGTGTACGTCCCTCACTGTTGCCAGTGGTGAGGACTGAGCCTCCTTGATTACTGGGACAGTACAGGGGCATCACATATTAATTGGTTGGCAGTGGTGAGTTAGCCACATCGCATATTAACTGACTTGTAGTGGTGTGGATATTGAATTCCTGTGGTCACTGAAGGTGTTTGTACTCTTAATCAGCCACGCAGTGAACATTCAGAGCTCATATCATAATTGTTTTATTTATTTTTTTGTTAGCTTAGTTAGTCAGGGAGAGCAGGCAAGCATGTCAGCAGAGGAGTATGGTAAGCTGACAAGTAGCCAGCTGACTGAAATGTATCAGGATAAAGGGTTGGTGCATGCCAACCTAACTAAAGCAGACATGATTGCAGCATTAGTCACAGCTGCATCACAGAATAGCAACCAAGAGGACAATCAGAGTGGCCATGGAAATGTACAACTCTCAAAATATGGGCAGCTCAACCTTTCTACAGAGGACTTGAAAATCCATCTGGAGTTAAAGAGACTTGAGATGGAGGCCCAGCATTTGGAAATAGAAGCAGCAGGGAAACTGAGACCTCTTGATGCTGAGGAAAATGAGAAACTGTGATGGCTGGAGGCTGAGTAGAAGGAGAGGCAGAGGCAACATGAAAAGGAGAGGCTGACTCTTCACCAGAAGGAATGGGGAAGGGAGTAACCGAACCCCAGAAGCAACAAAGGTCAGTAAATTTCTTCCACAATTTACATAGGGGGTAGATTTGATAGTTTAATTCATTTGTTTGAGAGGGTATGTAAACAGTATAATGTTGACCAAGGGCTCTGGGTATGGTTCCTGACCCCATTTCTCCATGGTAAAGCTGTAAAGGCTATTTCTAAACTGTGTGATACTGATCGTTTAAATTATAATGTTGTAAAGAACTGTCTTTTATAATGTTTTAAGTTAACACCTGAAGCATATGGAAAAAAAGTTTTGTGAGCATAAATGGAAGGCAGATGAATGTGTGTGTAAATATGTTGTTGAACTAAGCACTTATTTTCATAGGTGGGTGAGTGGATGTCAGGTCACCACTTCTGAAGGGCTGGCAGACCTTTTGGTAAGGGAAGAAGCCCTTGGTACTTTGCCTGAGGACATGAGAATCTGGTTAGCTAATGAACAATGCAATACTGCAGATGAGTTGGGGAAGAAGGGAGACCTATACCTAACAAACAGGGCATCACTGCACAGGAAAGGGACACCTAGTGCTGCTCATGGATCTAAGGAAACCCAAGATGGGCAGCCCAGACTGCCCCAACAGAGTCCACCAATAGCAGGGGAAGCCACTAGTCCAGGTACATGTCCAGGATCAAGGTCTAAATGTTTTAAATGCAATCAGTGGGGCCATGTAGCATATGGATGTCCACGAAGACAAGGTGGGGAACAAATGGTCGGACAGCCAGTAAGTGGGAATGACAAAATGCCAGCAGTAAGTTGTCTCCAAACAACAAGGATACCAAAATACCACAATAGGTTATATATTATCTTAGCAAATGGGAAAAAAGACCATTGCTAAGAGAGACACAGCCTCTGACCTAACCATTGTGAAGCCTGCAATGGTTAAAGCAGAGCACTACTTGCTTGGATAGTCTTCTCCAGTCAGAGCTTTAGGATGGATCCCATTCCAAATACCTTTAGCTAGGGTTCACCTTGACTGGGAGGGTGTAAAAGGAAGCCAGCAAGTAGGTGTGTTTGAGGATATCCCTGCAGATGTCCTGATAGGAATGATTTTGATAATGCCATACTGTGTGTGCATGCAGTTACTTGCAGACAGGCTTGGAGACAAGCATGTGCATCTGGTAGCCTGGGAAAGACCCGGACAGACCACACACCTGCAGCCAGGAATGGTGAGATGGTTACTTCAGTGAAGGAGCTATCCTGTAGTAATGAGATTGAAGGTGAATCACAGCTGATTTAGGTACCGATGTTCCCTTGGACAGAGTGACTGCAAGGGCAGAGGTGAGTAGTAGTAGTACCCAGGCTGACAGTGAGGCAGCACTGTCAGAGGATACCAGACTTCTTGTAGAAGGGGAGATGGGAAAAGTTATTAAGAGAGGGTTGAAACAGGCTCAGCTCTCAGACCTTACATTACAAGACCTGAGGGAGGTAGCTAGTGAGGCAGCTGATTCTCAAGGGGAAATGAGAATCTGTATACTGGGATAAAGGGTTACTGTATAGAGAATGGACCCCTGAGGGAGGGCTAGAGGGTGAGATAATACAGCAGTGGGTAGTGCCCAGAGCCTACCATCTGACACTTCTAGCCATAGTCCATGATATTCCCTTTGCAGGTCATATGGGCATAAAATGTACAAAGATATGTATTATGCAGAACTTTTATTGGCCTGGGATTTCCAGAGATGTAACAGTGTACTGCAGGATCTGTGAGCAGTGCCAAAAGGTAGGCAAGGCAGGAGACAAGGTGCAAGCTCCTTTGATGCCTTTGCCTGTGATTGAGGAGACATTTCAGATGGTAGCTATGGATATTGTGGGACCTCTGAGTATCCCATGTTCCACAGGGAAAAAATATATCCGAGTGGTAGCATATTATGCTACCAGATACCCTGAGGTTGTGGCTCCTTCCTCCATTCAGGCAAAAAAGGTGGCAAATGCTTTGTTAGAGATTTTCAGCAGGGTAGGTTTACCAAAGGAAATACTGACTGACAGAGGTGCCAATTTCATGTCAGAACTGCTGGCTTGTCTGTGGAAGTGCTGTGGGGTGAATCACCTAAAGACCACCCCTACCATCTCCAGACTAATAGTCTTGTTGAGAGGTTAAACTCTACACTCAAGACAATGCTATGGGCATTGCTGGCCAGTTTAAGAGAGAGTGAGAGAAATATTTGCCACATCTGTTGTTTGCTTACAGAGAGGTGCCTCAGGAATTCACAGGTTTTTCACCGTTTGAGTTGTTGTATGGGCATAGGGTGAGGGGACTTCTAGATTTGATTTGAGATGAGTGGGAGGGTGAGCGTGAATCCCACAAGGAGTCTTTTGTGGCATGTGTCCTAAACCTCAGGAGAAGGCTCAGAGAATTCATGGGCTTGGCTCAGGAGACCCTGGAAGAACCCCAAGAGCAGAAAAAGGTCTGGTATGACAGGAATGCTCGAGCTAGAGAGTATGCTGTAGGGCAGCAGGTAATGTTCCTCATTCCTGTCAGACACAACAAGCTGCAGGCAGCCTGTGAGGGACCCTACATGATAGTAAGGAAGGTCAGTGATGTTAACTACATGGTAGAACTGCTAGGCAGGATGCAGGGGCACAAACTGTACCATGTTAACATGATGAAACATTACCATGATATGGATGCCCTTGTGCTCAGTATTTGCAGTGGATGGCAAAGAGGAGTCTGAGGGAGATCTGGTGACTGATCTCCTCAGTGAGGCTCGGACTGACAACTCAGTGGAAGGGGTAGCAATGTCCCAGCAGCTATCCCCTACCCAGGTTTGAGAAATCTGGGCAGTGTTACAGGAGTCTGGGGCCATGTTCACTGTGAAACCAGGGTGCACCCACCTGCTGCAGCACCATGTGGATGCAGGACCCCAAAGGCCTATTAAGCAGGCCCCTTAATGGGTGGCTGAGAGAGTCAAACAGATGCTGAGGGAGGTGATGTAGGAAATGTTGGCACTAGGGGTAATTTTGGAGTCCAGCAGTCCCTGGGTCTCCTCAGTGGTGCTAGTACCAAAAACAAATGGCAGCACCATGTTCTGTGTGGACTGCAGGAAATTAAATAGTCACATATAGTGAGATGCTTACCCCATGCCTAGGACAGATGAAGCTCTAGAGCAGCTGGGTGTGGCTAAGTATCTTACCACTATTGATCTTACCAAGGTTTCCTGGCAGGTGCCCTTGACTCCCAGTGCTAGCGAGAGGTCAGCCTTTGTGAATCCTTTTGGCTTAAATGAGTACATGAAGAGGCCCTTTGGAATGAAAAATACCCCAGTTACTTTCCAGAGGCTGGTAGATTATATCCTAGCAGGAGCAAGATATTTTGTCCTTGCTTACCTAGATGATATTTCCATCTACAGCCATTCTTGGCAAGAACCCCTTCAGCATGTCAGGGAGGTGCTGGTCAGACTACAGAGGCAGGGTTGACCATTAAGTCTGGCAAATGTTAGCTGGGTATGGCAGAGGTCTCCTACCTGGGACATAGAGTGGGGAGTGGTAAGATCATGCCAGAACCTGCCAAAGTGGAAGACATTCAGGCATGGGCTGCCCCTGTTACCAAAAAGCAGGTGAGTGCATTCTTAGGGACAGCAGGCTACTACAGAAAGTTCGTCCCCAATTATAGTACCATAGCTGCTCTCCTCACAGACCTGGCTAGGAAAAACAGGCCAGATAATGTAGTGTGGACCCCAGCATGTGAGCAGACATTCCAGAAGCTTAAAGGACCTTTGGGAGGACCCCCTGTGTTAGCCAGTCCAGATTACAGCAAATAATTTGTTGTGCAGGTGGAGGCTTCAAACCATGAGGTGGGGGCTGTACTTAGCTAGGTTTCGTCATAGGGAGAAGATCACCCAGTGGTATATCTCAGTCATAGGCTCCAACCCAGGGAGGAATGCTATGCAGCTGTAGAAACGGAATGCCTAGCCATAGTGTGTGCACTGCAGAAACTTCAGCCTTATCTGTATGGAAGGAAATTCACTGTAGTTACAGACCACAATCCTTTAACATGGCTACATCAAGCCAGCCAGTGAAATGGCAAGTTATTAAGGTGGAGCCTAGGGTTGCAAGCATATGATATGACAGTGCAGCACTGCAGTGGGGCTAGCAATGCCAATGCAGATGGGCTGTCAAGACAGGGAATGAGGTAAGGTATTCCCAGATAGGCTCAATCCTCTCAAGCAATGCTTCTCAAGGGTCACTTGAAAAACTAGCTGGAGTTTTCGGGGGATGGGGGAGAATTGTGACACTGCCAGCCCAGCTATTTGGAATTTTGTAAGTAATCATATGTATGTCTGTGAATATTAACATGATTCATATGCTTGCCTTACAAATGTAAGAGGACAATATGTTATGTATATATTAAACTACTGGTGCAGAAGTGTGTGTTGAACATGGTTTGTACAGTACTGAGCTTTAAGGATGTGTCCACAGTGTACCCTATTGGAAAAGAACTGAAATGTATATAAACCATATACCTGTGCAAATGTATGTTTTAATAGTAGAAGCTGGAGCACACAGTGTTAACTTGCAAAACTTGAAGAAAATAAGTTGAAATTAAAGCGTTTTACGATTGTGTTATATCTCAGTTCATTTCAGCGGCAGACACAATATCTAGAGCTAGACGTTTTTATAATTTTTTGAAACAGAAATAATTACTAGGTTTCAAAGGTAAAAGCGTTTTATTGTTTTATGACTTTCAAGTTCTGCAAACTTCTGAGAGATATGTACTTCTCACACAGAGATGTTAAAATTATGTTAGTATCTGTTTAGCCTGGGAACTGAAGTCAGGTGACAAAGAGTGGTGTCATCCAAGCTACCCCAGCAGTAATGTTTGATATTAATTTCTCTCTCAGAGAGACTAGGCATTTTGTATTTTGTCTTGGACCTAGCAAGAACATCCACTCATCATCTTCATTTGCTTTGCTAATAATAAGTAACTAGGGTACAGTGATTTGTTTTAGATTTAGTTAGGAAAAGAGTAAATATTAGTTCAGATGTTTTCTGTATTTATTTGAGACTGTCCTGCAATGTTGTTTTAAAATATTTCCTGTGATTCTGAACTCTGAAGTAACTGTGTTTGTTTTCTGAGTATTGTCTTGTTCTTTTATTATTTATTATTAAATATATTTAAACCTATCATTGTGGCTGATATTTATGAGACATATTTAAGCTCTTAGAGTAGCTGCATATGTATTTGGTGACACTGTACAGGCCGCTCAGCCTGGCAATTGGTCAAAAACTGCCATTTGGATAATAGTAACATTACACAGTAGGATTGGTCACCCTTTGTAAGAGCCTTATAGTAGCTGATAAGTAGGGGTTGGTGGCAGTGATAACCACCTTATAGTCTGGGCAGAAGGGGGCATAGCTTGTAAACCTGTGCCAGCCTTACCCAGATGTGTGTGTGTGTGTGTGTGTGTGTGTGTGTGTGTGTGTGTGTGTGTGTGTGTGTGTGTGTGTGTGTCTGTGTGTGTGCGTTTGTATGTAAATCAGATCACAAAGTGTGTGTGTGTGTGTGTGTGTGTGTGTGTGTGTGTGTGTGTGTGTGTGTGTGTGTGTGCGTGTGTGTGTGTGTGTGTGTGTGTGTGTGTGTGTGTGTGTGTGTGTGTGTCAGCTACATGGGCATGAACACGAAGCACTGGTTGGACAGAGAGGGTTCTGGAGGTCTTGGCTTGAGCCCTCAGCTGAGATCTTAACCCCCTAGTTGTGCCATTGGGGAGTCTTATTGGGGATCTGGAGTACTTTCCTATGTGTGTGCTTGTCATATTCCCATTGTGTACATCCTCACTGTTGCCAGTGGTCAGGATTGAGGCTCCTTGATCACTGCCAGTGGTCAGGATTGACGTTTCTTGATCACTGGGCTAGTGCAGGGGCGTCACATATATAATGGAGGTGATCTTTGGCAGATAATTTGAAGTGCTTTGCATAAAACCTAAGTATATAAGATACAATGTTAATTGTGAACATATATCTCTGTACAATACTGGAATTTTGAGGGTTCTGATATTAACAAAATAAAATATTTTAGTGATGTGGCATTACCAGCCTCAAAGTTTTTATTTAAAAAATAATGTGAGGAGTGGGATGTGTAGGGGGAACACATGTAATGCACACACTCAAAGGAGTGGGCGAGAAATGATAGTGAAAGTTGAGTGAGGGTAAATAGGGGTAAACACATGGAAGAAGGGAAAGAAAGGTCTGAGGGTGGGTCAGAGGGATATGGGCATTTTTGGTAGGAATAGGTCCCTCTTTTTTTTTTTTTTTGATAAAAGAAGGAGTGGTGAGTCATTGGCAAGTGATAGAGGGGAAGTGGGTTAGGAAGAAGCATATGATGTAAAAGACACCACGAAATGTAAACACAGGGTGGTACAATAAGAAGGGAAGATTGTATACAGATGATAAACATGTGGACAGCACAGAGGGAGAATGGGAAGATAAAACAAGGGATGGGTGTAATCTACACATGTCCCACTAATGCAAACAACATCATTGTTCTGGCATTGTCAACTATCTGTGAACACATTACTGGGAGAAGGGAATGACTGACTGTATAATATGTGGATCAATACCTGACCAAAAATGATGCCACAGCATAGACACAGATATGTGTAACTGTACACACGCCCTAGGTTGACATCTCTGTATATGTACAGAAATGGCATAGGCTGCAAGTAAGAATGATCTAGACACACAAGACCTCAAGAACTGAAGTTAGGATAGAACCACCAACCCTACTGGTAGGAGGCCAGCATATCTCCACTAAACCACAGTGCAACCCTGAAAATGACTGATATTAGTGTTTCATCAAGGAGTAGCTTAAGTGATCCTACTTCAGCAATGGCATCCCTGCATAAATACAGGATACTACAAGCAAATACTACTGAAATGATAGAACACCAAGTGCCATCAGTGGAGATTAATCATTCTTGCAGCATGTACACACTTGTACACACACACACATACCATTCCTGATATAGCTACTTGTACCAGTACAACATGCACAACATGTTCTATTATGGTCCAGTGCACTTCATAGCAATGTCAGCTTATGGTGACTACAGGATAGTAGCTGTTCATAAGTAATGTGGTAGGGCTCATCTGGCACCACAAAGATAGGACTATGTACATGCAAGACAAATATTGCCACATGTGCATAATATACATAGGGTTAATGTATACCTGTGTTACTGCATTGCAAGTGTGGTGTAAACAGTGTCTGCTACCCATGGAAACATAAGGTACTGCTATAGCAAAGTACTTCTGCAGGTTTGCTGTGCAACAATAACCAATAAGCGCAGATATACATTGCACTTGATTGCACATATGCCATGTCCACTTGTGCCATATGTGTAAAGCAATGATGTGGTGTGGGTATGTGACTTGTGTACAGAACATGTAATGTGCAATCTCCATTACAGAGCATATGTACTTGGCAAAAGGATTACATGTAACATGTTGTTTGCAGCCACGTACCACACAACCATGTGATTATGTGTACAGTGACACATCACATGGACAAAGCACTGATGGTCACAGCTATGCATTGACAAATATGCCACAGTATATGGTGACTGCATGGGAAATGGATGTTTAACTATATGTAAGGCACATTTGTATGGAAAGGATACACAAATCATAGTAATATAGGGAAGTAGCAAATATGGCATAAAAATCAGTACTGCTGCACAAATTAAAATCAATGTTGTTATGCAGTCATATGCAAAGTCATGCAAACCCATTGAAACAGATGTCGTGGCTGTAAGTATGTTTTACAATAATACAGCCCATGCATGAGAAAGGACATGTGGTAATGCATGTGCAGAAAGAATATAATGTCATAATGGGACAAACACACCTCAACAATAACACACAGCTGAATACACCCTTAGGTGGACATATCATGAATATGTGAGACATGTGAATGTGTAATGCAGAACTCTGACACCGTATTCTGAAGATATTGTGTCAACAGTTAAAGTGGCACACAAATTAAAGTTACAGTGCAACTCACACATAATTTAGACAGTATTAGAATGAGAAAAACACTCTGATGATGTGTGCAACTTTGAAGAGACTTCATAGTATCACAAACCAAGAGTGGTTCATGGGGATATAGAAACACATTCATGGGAAGAAAACCCACATCTGTAATATGGCACAGAACAACATGGCTCATTGCTATCAATTGTGAACATAATTAACTGTGGGAAAACACAACACACTGGTGATAAGAAATACACAGGAGTAAAAAGCATGAATGCTTACACAGGGATACAAGACAGAAGCACATACATGGTGGAAGCATCATGTATGCACATAGTAGTGCAAATATCACTGTAGTACGATTTGTCCCTGACTCACTCCAGAAAAGGGAAGAAAAACTCCCATATGGCAATTGTCATCAATGCAGGTCCACATGGTTGTATGAGCACTACAGCCATGAGAACTATAAGTCTGCACAGTGTATCCTATGCAGTGTTAGAAAAGGCAAGCACTTGCCACACCATAACAAGACTGCCATTCTATGGGTACACATAAATTGTCAGTATGACAGTAACATCAGCACAGTCAGTAATTAATGGAGGCTACATGATTATATAGCCACCTATGAACATACTGCTCATCAACACAGTGCAATTGGCTGTGATATGTAATGAGAAAGAAGATGTCTTCAAATAAGAACACAATGCCTCATAGACATCTGTGAGAGATGTCTTTGAGTGACACTGTGAAATGTCCTTTACAGAACAAGGGGATTTCCATATCAAAGGCATTAAGAGGCATCTGACATGTACAAAAAATGGTAAAATGTCAAAGGATACCATTGGAAAATAGCCAAGTGGCACATGATCATGGAAATTACAGTGAAAGCACAACTGTCATATGGAATAATGTACACAAATATGTGCCACAATAAGATCAGTCCTCAACTAGGTGATTATAAAATGTAGGCTACATAACATGGAAAGAACACGAAGACTGTTATGGTCCTGATGCACCCCTCTGGCTGGGCTGAAGTTCACATATAAGATCCATGATGATCTCCTGGAAGGAGTTACATATGGCACATGACATCTCCTTGAAGAAGCCCCCATCATGGTTCTCATCTGCATTCAGAAATATCAGTGACTACATATTGTAGTTGGCCCTCATGTTGTCCTTTGGTAGAGGGGCGTGGTGTCACTGTTCTGCTACCATGATGTTGCAGGATGGTCCTGGCTGGTCATCAGCTGGGGCAGCACCCTTTTCTTCAGAATTTGATTTCTCAAGCCATGGTGTGGCATGTCATCATCATTATTTATCCACAATGAGGCTGTCACATTGTGACGTCTCTGGAAGATCCATTAGGAAGAAATAGTGGCCAAATCAGCATTAAGGCACATGAAATCACAATATAAGTATGCAATACAGAATGTAATACAACTGTACCAACATTTCTGCCAGTCATAACTGCATATGACCATAACAAGGAATGTCACTCAGAGATGCCTAAAGAGATCAACACAGAACTGGATTAACAACTTCCATACTGAGCAAACCATGCTACTTACTGTCAGTGAACATCTTTCAACAATGTGAAATGACTAACTCACAATACATATGTGGAGCAGATATGGACACTCAGGATAATAGTGTAGAGGTGAGAGGTAGGCATGGCGTGCATCAAATATATATGCACTACATGCAGACACTGTGCAAAAATGTGATTGCAGGGCCCATATGCAAGATAAAAAGTTAATGATGGTGGCATATATTCAAGTGGAGTTATTACATATACATGATGTAGTAAGTCTGCATTCCATAAGCTAGTGAGGTGATGTGGCGAGATCTGGTAAAGCTACATACAGGGTATTACTAATGAAACAGATGTTGCTACTGATAATAAAAGTACAGTATGAGAGCAGACATAGCCAGGACACATCCCCACTGATACCAATGTGTACATTTCAAACAGTTTGGTGCACTCCAGTATATGTGAGTGGCATCCAATATGATGTGTGCTATCAAACCCCTGACAATTGCAACTGCTGGTTATAGGCTTCACTCATGATATGACAACAGCTGTGAATCACAATCACAGTGTTATGTAGCATTGATACCTATGGGAACTGCTAATCTCAGCAGACCTGTGCATCAGTAGTGTTATGTTCACTTGAGACTGTGCATGGATATCTGCTAAAGACACATGTAATATGTGTATGTGCATATATATATATAATATATATATATATATATATATATATATATATATATATATATATATATATATATATATATAAAACTCACTTATTTAGCTACTGGCTAAAGAGGTTCCTTCTGAAGGTAGAAGTTTTCTAGGCCAAATGTGGGCATTATTCACTACTGAGGCTCAGTTCAAGTGTCTTGCTATTGATTGCTGTGCTCTGTTGATCTTTTTATTGATTATTTTCTGTTACTGAGAAAGCAGTTCAGCTCAACACAGCCCACCATTACAGCCTACTGTACTGTACAGATGCAGGCATTTAGTGCCTTAACTCCTCTATACAACCTACTCCACTAATTTGTATTGAACTTTAAATAGCCAATAGTTTCACAAAGAAGCTCTGGTGTGTGCTGCTTGCTGCATTGCTTTGTGTGTAGACAGATTGTTTTAGACATATAGTTTTGTTTTAGGTGGCACATTGCTCTTTGTGTCTAGAGTTTTTTTTTGTTTTAAACAGATTTTTGTTTTAAGTGTCAATGTGCTTAGGCTTAGATTGTTTGTTTTAGACAGGTTTGTTTTAGGTGGCACATGTTTCTTTGCATGTCGACTTAGATTTCTTGTTTTAGATGGGTTTATTTTAGGTGGCACATTGCTCTTTGTATGTAGACTTTGTTTTAAATAGATATTTGTTTTAAGTGTCCCATGGCTGTTTGTGTGCAGACTTAAATTATTTGTTTTAGACAGATGGTTTGTGCTAGGTGGTGGATTGCTCTTTCTCTGTAGATGTAGATTGTTTGTTTTAGACAGGTTTGTTTTAGGTGGTTCATTGCTCTCTGTGTGTGAACTTAGACTGTTTTAGACAGATAGGTATGCTTTAGGTGGCACATTTCTATTTGTGTGTAGACTTAGATTATTTGTTTTAAGCAGATAGCACCTACAATAAAGAAACTCCAAAACTCTCGCTCAACTCCCCCAACAGCCTACATTAGTAAGCAGCAGGAACCATGGATTTGCACTTTCAAAGTGAGTCTGTAGCCAGCCTGGTTGAAATGGCATCCTGAGACAATGTAGCAATTATGTCATGTTTACTGGCAAGCACTTAATATTACTACTACTTAAACCAGAGGACACACTGTGTTAGAGATGTAGTTATACAGTGTTATTTTATTTTATTTTATTTATTTATTATTTATTTTACATTTGTTGACCGGGCTAGTCTAGCTGGATACATGTCCATTTTCAGTAGAGGCCCCACAGATAAGAGAATACAGGATACATTTACAAATGGTATAGAGTAGCATAACATACATATCACAGAAAAAGACATTGGTATAACATATTTGTAAAATAACAATCAGAATATTATATAGATAATACTAAGGTTACAAATTGAAGCCGGCGGGAAGGTTGAGATCTCTGGGATAGGGTATATACTACAGCTAGTCTGGTTTAGGACATGGGCATGACCAATGAGACTTAAGAAATATTTTGAGGTGATTTTTGAATTGATTAATCGAGGTCATTAGTCTTAGGCTATTGGGTAGAATTCCATAGCTTTCCAATGGAATTGGCATAGAGAGCATCACCTCCAGAGTTATTAGATTTAATGGTTAGTACCTGAACACTATTAGCTGACCTGAGTGATTTTAGGTTTGAGTAGGAGGTCAGGATATTGCTCAGAGGGGGTTCTGTCCGGTTGGTTGATTATTTTAAAAGCTTCAGTAAGTTGATTGAGTTTGAGAAGGTTGGGGAGTTCTAGCCAGCCGAGGGTATTTAGGTTGAGGCAGTGGTGAGCACGGTGTTCCTGTTATCAATCTGGCTATATGATTATAGGCAACAGATAGTTTATTGAGTTCCCGCTTATTGAGGAATGACAGTATTGGGGAGACATAAAGGAGGGTGGAGAGGAGATGAGTGCGAGCAATGGTTAGTTTGGTATGAGGGGTTAGGAAATTTTTTATTCTGTACATAGATCCAAGTTTCTTGTTTACGGATTTAATGGTTTGGTTAATGTGTATATCAAATTTAAGCTTGTTATCTATAGTCACACCTAATAGTTTGGTATGAGAGACTGGGGTTATGATGGTACCATTTGTAGATTCCACGTGGAACGTGTTGTCCGCATTCAGAGGTTCTTTTCCTAGAGGAGTAGTTGCAGAGGGGTAAAAAAGCAATAATTTGGTTTTAGTAGGATTAAGGATGAGTTGCCGGTTATTGGCGGCAAAGCTCTCATACAATTCCTTGGAGGAGTTTCATGTCCAACTTACTATTAAAAAAAATCTCTTATCATATCATAGTTAACTATAGGACTCCCTGTATGTCCCTGTCAGTCAACATCTCATACCTAACTAGTATGGAGTCATTATGCATTACCTCAAACACCATTCTCCTAGGAGACTTCAGCTATCTCTGCATAAAATCGGAGATTTATACATCCTGAAACATGCATGCCCAGAAATTTCTGGACTTCATTAATGCTAACTGTCTTGATTAGTTAGCCTGTACTCCAACCAGGGGTGACAAAATCCTGGCTTTGATCCTTATCAATACGAGGCAGTTTTGTTTCTAAACAATTGTAATTTCTTCTGTGGTCATATCAGGCCATAAATCTATCGCATTCACCCTTAAGACTGATTTCAGAAACAACTTCCAATATTTTGTTACTGGGGGATCTACTAAAATTGAGTGATGACATTCAAATTCATCTTTTGTCTTGACAACCCCACTGCCTAGATACAAAATCCTTTACTACCAAATTATATACACATGCAGAGAGCTGCAAAGACACATCTGTTCCCCTAAGAAACAAATACAGTGCAAATTCAAACATGACCGCTTATGGTGGAATCCTAATATAAACAGGATCTATATATATAAAAAAAGAAGTAAAAAGACTCATTGCAGGCAAAAATAAATGTAACTTTCGATATGTTAAGCTAGACAAGGAACTTCTAACTGTGATCAAATCATCCAAAACCAGATACGATAAAAATACCTACCCAGATGAAGGATAACAGCAAATGTTTCTCTAACTATGTTAGAAACCTCCGCAACAATGTCTATCACTGTGCAGAGGTAATAGTAAATGATATCAATAAGCCGCTAGAAAAATATGAACCAGGAACAAGTAAGGACAAAGACCTTCCAGGTCCAAAGCCGAGAACACAATCCGAGCGTACTGTTACGCTCCAAACACCAAGTTTTTAGATATATAGTCCCAAATGGTAAAGTACAAAAGGATGCAATATTGCAACTGCCAAAAATAGCCTTCAAAAGTCCAAATCCGAACAGTCAACCGCTTTATTGCATCAACACCACAAACAAGCAAGTATATCCACGAGCGCTTTCGCCCGGTCTTACCGGGCTTTTTCAAGTGTGACAGTTTGAAAATCAACACAGATATTTATAGCGCAAGTGCACTTCACTAATTAGTTCATTGCGAAAAACGTCACCAAACCTCTGGTGAACGCCAAACCAACTTCAACGTGTACAAATTAAAATAAATAGTTAAATGAATATAAATGACTGTAGTAGCAGTACACATTAAATACACTGTTGTTAAATATAGACCATGTATATATACAGTAGTGCATTAAAATCATGTTTGGCAAAAGATTATTTAAAAATCAATTAAAATTCATTTAAGAATTGGGTGATTGTTTTAGCCCAACTAGTTTCTAACATGTGCAATGCAACAACTAAAAACCTAATTTCTTAAAACTAACAATGTTCTACTGAAGGTACTGGATAATTACTCTCTGTGTTACAAATACTACTGAGTAGAGTACTTTGTGTTCTCAGCTTTGGACCTGGAAGGTCTTTGTTCTTACTTGTTCCTAGTAAATGATATCACATACTCTGAATCAAAGGAAATTTCCAATCTGCTAGCAGACACATTTAGTCAAACTTCACCCCTACATCCCTCCAACATTCTCATATCATAAACCCACATCACCCTCCTCAAATATCCCAAGAACAAGTTCTCAAGCACTATTAAAGGCCCAGAACAGTACATCTATGGGTCTGGACAATATACCAGGCTGCGTGTTGGTCAGGCTGAAACATGACTTGTCAGACCCCTTTTAGAAGCTATTCAATAGCAGCCTCAAAACAGGTTGTGTGTGAGATGAATGGAGGACAGCAACAGTCATTCTCACACAAAGTTGGGGCTTCAATAGACCAAGGTAATCATAGACACCTATGCTTCAACAGACCAAGGTAATCATAGACACCTATGCTTCAACAGACCAAGGTAATCATAGACACCTAAAGTCTGACCAGCCACTGTAAGACTATAGAAAGGATCATTACAGAATTAATGCAAAAGGATATTGGTAAATTAAAGCATCTCGATGCAACCCTGTTCGGTTTCATCAAGGGCAGATTCTGCCTACTTAGCTCAATTGACGTCTTTAAAAAAGTTACTGTAGGAATGGACAATAGGCAAATTAGTATATATCACATATCTAAACCTAGCAACAGCATTCAACACCATTCTACATTCAGGTATCATAGACAAACACTCTGAGCTATATATAAAAACCTGTAACTCATTTTGATAATGAATTGCCATTGGAAAACCAGATATTCACCATTGTAAGGAAGTCCTTTTTCATTGTACAGCTTATATCTAAAGTTATGGCGTTGATGTCCAGGGATATAATCATTCCACTATACTTAGCCTCATTAGGTTATAGTGTTATTGAGTTATTATTGAGTATAGTGCCCCTTTCTGTAGGTACTTGTTCAAAAACTTCTCATAACTGGAATGACCATAACGCTTCCTCACTAAGAAAATCAAGGGCCTAAATTATAACGACTATGAGGACCATCTCAAAGCCTTGTCCAGCTTCTCAGTATTTATTTATTTATTTTATTTTACATTGGTTGACCAGGCTAATCTAGTTGGATATATGTCCATTTTCAGTAGAGGCCCGGGGAGATAAACTCCACATAAACAAAAAATATTAGCAACTTCAGGTACACATCAACAAAAAATATTAGCAACTTCAAGTACAGTACTAATTTAAGGTGAAGAATACAATTGTTATATAGCAGCATATCAATTTTTAAAGTAGCATATAATAAGAAAGAGAAATGAAAACACACTAACAAATAATAGCAGCTTCAGGTACAGTAGTATTTTACAGTGTAGAATCTAATTGATTATATAGCAGCATAGCAAGTTTAAAGTAGCATATAATACGAAAGGGAAAGAAGGTCTTTATAGGTATATATAGGTGAAAACATGTTCATACAGTAAAAATACTTACTATACCAGTTCATACTCTGTAGTGGTTCCTATATAAGAGTAAGTTGTTAAAGACTTTAATTAGCTTAACTGGATCTACTCTCTGAGGCTAATGAAAAAGTTGGATTAAATTGCAAATGGTTAGATAGTGGAGGGTATTATTAGTCTGGGTTACTACATGGGCATAACCAGTGGCTTTTAAGGTATTCTCTAAGCTGCTTTTTGAACAGTTGTACTGAGGAGAGAGATGAGAGTTCCTTGGGAAGCAGATTTCAGGATTTACCCACTGTGTTAGAGAACAGTGAATCCCCAGCCTTATTTTTGGATTTAACTGTTGATACTAGAACTTTATTGGCTGAGTGAAGGGTTGTCTAATTATTATAAGGGGTTAGAAGGCTAGTAAGTATTGAAGTATTTTTGGGAAGATAGAGGATCTTGTGGGCAATAATAAGTTGGTGAAACTGAAGTTGATTATGTAGTTCCAGCCAACCTAGTTGCTTTAGGTTTTGACAGCGGTGAGTTCTAAATGAGGAACCAGTAGCAAATCTGGCAATGTTATTGCAGGAGGTAGCCAGTTTGTTAAGGTTGTATTTTGATAGGCTAGTATAAATCGGAGAGGCGTAGAGGAGGGTAGAGATTAGATGGGTATGGGCAATAGTTATTCTAGCTGTTGGAGTAAGGAAGGGTTTAATCCTGTAGAGGGAGCCTAGTTTT
>NC_056746.1:1038818806-1038906306 GCF_019279795.1 Protopterus annectens
ACAGTGTCATCCTCCTTGGTAAGATCTGACCACATAGCCATCACTGTTCAGGCCACCATCTCCCCCCCCCCGTCAGGGTCACATAAAATTGACTTTACACAAATCACTATAAATCTCCTCAGAGCAGGTAGAGATAACTTTACAGCCAATGTCCAATCAGTTGGAACTAGCAGTAGTGTCCAGGCCTACACCGCAATACTATGTGAGCACCTACATAGCTGTATGGACTCAGCAATACCTGAAAGGGCAACATCATCTCCCTCAATGTAGGGTAAACATCTGTGGTGGACAGCAGCAATACACAAACACCAAAATAGGTGGAAATAATTTCTGGACAGGGCAAGAAGGACAGGTGTCTTATTGGAAGCAATGTCACCTTGGTCTGCACAAGCAAATAAGGTCACAGGTGAATTACCCTAAGGCTATCTTTGAGTGCAAATTGAACACATCTACCAAGGCCAATCACTAGGCTTTCCACACATGTATCTGCAATCCTAGAGGCAACACACAAATCCACTCTGTAGTGATGGTCAATAACACCTCATACACATATGGCATAGATATAGGCAACTGGCTGCAGACAGGTGAAGTGCAAAACATCACCCCCTGTCCCCCCATTGATACACATGTGCATGCACAAAACCTGCCCCCTTCCCTCATCATCAGGAAGCAGGCCCGTAATGCTCTGTCAAAAGCAACACACAGAAGTCTCCATAAGCCTGATACATTCCTGGCTGCATCCTACATGAACACAGGCATGGGCTCTCAGATCCATTCCACACTGTAGTCAACCACAGCCTGAGCACCATTGTCATCCCGTCTACACATAGGACAGCTACTGTTATCCCTATACACAAAGATAGAGCAATCTACCAACCCAGCCAATCATATGCACATCAGCCTAACTAGCCTGCTCTGCAAGGGCATGGAAGGCAATATCAAGGACATTATGAACAGGGACATAGGCAACATCGAAATGCCTGAGCCCACACAGCATGCTATTGTCAAAGGGAGATTATTCAGGCCTGTTAAACCTGGTCAATGTCTCTGAAGTGGTCAAGAAACACAAGGATGAGGGGAAGATGGTAAATAATGCCTACCTTCACCTAGCCCTATTCCTTCACAACAATCCCCAAGCAGCCAGGATACATATGTCTACACAGCTAGGCACCAACCTGTATGTTACCAGATGGGTAGTTAACTGGCCCAATGATAGTACCCACTCAGTCAAAGTAGTGGAACCCACCTCTAGTAGTAGTCTTCCAAAGCAGTGTACCCCAGGGGTCGGTTTGGGGGCCTGTACTGTTTCACGTGTATGTGTCTGAGGTACAGGACAAAAGCAGTGGTCTGTGGGTGACCAGGTGTACAGATGCTTGCAAGCTGGCCGCTGACTTACATTTCCCTACTGATGTGAGCATCCCCCAAGAGGCCCTCACCCAATTAATGACTGGTGCAAGAAACATTTCCTCAAACTGAATACCAGAAGAGGCATCATTCTCCCTGCTGTGGCAGATGTCATCCACACTAATCATGACAGTAATAATGTATTGAGCATGCAATCAGGTGTGAGGTGACTTGTGCACCAAGGTTGGTAGCAAGCTGACAGTTTCCCACCATGTGGGCACCATTGTAAGGAAGGCTGTCCACATGTGGCCTACCTCACAAATACTGGTACGTCATCCAGGAACCAGGAGGCCACAACATCCCTGTACTCCACCCTTATCAGATGCATTGCCAAGTACAATGGCTCCTTTGGCATGTACCTGGCCAAGCAAATGCAGCAGTTGCAGAGGCCACAGAGGTTCCTGACCAGGCAATTCTAGGGTCTGCAACACCTATCCTATAAAGGTTGGCTGAAAGCCCTGTCCCTGTACTCAGTCTCATACAGACCGATCATAAGTGACCTGTGTCTGGCATACAAAGCCATGTCTAAACCAGCCTTGGTGGTGTTTCTGCATATCTGTAAAACAGATTGCACTCACACACCATGCACACAAGGACCTCACTTGGTCTGTGACAGGTATAGTACTTAATAATAAAACAAACAGCCACTGAGGACGACCACGAGTAGTACGGTGAACCAAACAAATTTAATAACAAAAATGACTTAGAGCTTTCACCAGTACAATGCTGACTTCTTCAGAGTCTGAAGAAGCCAGCATTGTACTGGTGAAAGCGCTAAGTCATTTTTGTTATTAAATTTGTTTGGTTCACCGTACTACTCGTGGTCGTCCTCAGTGGCTGTTTGTTTTATTATTATTTTCTGGTTTTACCCTGTTTTGGGAGTTTTTGTTCAGGTATAGTACTTGGTGGGATAGTGTAGTGTTCACATAATACACTGTCTGTAATATACACACCCTCCCCATGTCTAGCAGTGTATGTGTAAAGCCCACTTGAAGAAGAAGAAGCTGGATGACTGCATGGGTTGGAAGGGGCATGGGCAAAAATCTGGGTCAGGCTTATGAGACATCAGGGCCAATAGCCTGGTATCAACTTATGAGGCTATGCACCTAGTACTTTACATGTTTCCTGTATGTATTGCAGACTGTCCTGCAATATCATCTGAAATTAATCCCTGTGAGTCTGAGCTGTGTATGTACTGCAGTGATAGTATATAGTCTAGTCCCCTGAACAGTTATCATCACATGTTGTTACATCTTGTCATTGTGTGTGGTCTGTATAGCAGTAAGTCAGCTCTTACAGTACCTGCATATGCACTTGGTGACACTGTATAGTTCACTCCAATAGCCTTGGTCTTGGCCACAATTACCATTCTGCTATAGGCCCATCACACAGTAGGATTTGTCACCCTTTGTTGTGGGTCTGACAGTAGCAGTGAAGGAGATGGATTGTGGCAGGTAGAACTACCATAAGGTCTGCCCTGAAGGGCCCATAGGTGTCACAGCTGTGGCAGACTGTATCAGGAGTGTGTGTGTGTGTGTGTGTGTGTGTGTGTGTGTGTGTGTGTGTGTGTGTGTGTGTGTGTGTGTGTGTGTGTGTGTGTGTGTATCAGCAAACATAATACAGCAGGGTATTAATTTACATATGTTTTGTTCCCCTCACAGGTGAACACAGGGGTTGTTGTCCCTCCCCCTCACAACCTGATGTCAGTGTCTTAGTGGACTCCCATGATGATGGTGGTCATAGTAAGGCACAGGTGGAGCTGTTAGTGCCTGGATCCATGCCATTGTTTGGTATCCCACTTTCCCCACCATGTCCTCGCACACATTCAGTATGCCCACACATGGCCAGTCCACAGCAGTCACGGATAATGGACAGGTTAAAGGTGGTGGCATGGAACAGGCTAGTGTGTTGAGTATGGCGAGTGTGTGTAGACACCAGCCATAGGCAGAGAGCAGGAGAGATCACACACAGGCAGAGGGACAACGGTGCTCAACAGAGGACTGCTGCCCATCAAGCCCCTGTCTCTGTCTCAAGTGCTGCTGCAGGTGTCACCAGATGCATGTTACAGTCCATCATGGAGGCACAGGCATGTACTGACTGCAACATCAGATGGATGCTTAGGGTCATGAATGCAGTGCTTCCTGCCATGCATGACGACCTCCATGGAAGCTGTGATGCCATACATAATCTTGCCAATGTTGAGGATAGACACTGAGGTGAGACATTGTCACTGCTTGACCGTGCAGTGTCTGTGCTTGAGCATGTGGTGGGAGGTGGACATTGGCCAGGTGGATGTAGATCAGTGACATGATCAGCTGTGAGCCCACATGGTCGTGACAGTCACAGTTTCCTAGTGGCAGTACCAACAGCACTACTGAATGGAGGGTGCTGTCCACACCACACCAGAGCAGGCCATAGGCACATTGTCCTGGCCAGTCCCATCAGGGACATGGGTCCAGCAAACGCACTCACCATCAGGGAGTGGTATTGCATCTGTCCTTGGGCCTGGCGGTGCCAGTGATATTCCTGGCAGAACCAGTTACTGCATCCCTGCTGGGAGACAGTGAACCATACATCCTGCCATGTACGGACCACACCTGTCCAACATAGCCCTGTGTTGGGCATCCACATTGCTTGCTGGTGTGCAGACAAACTCTCACACATCCCTGTCCCTGGCCAGTCACCACCAGACATGCACAGCATGGCCCAGTTGAACAACACCCCTACACACACACACACACACACACACACACACACACACACACACACACACACACACACACACACACACACACACACACACACACACACAGGTGATGTGATATTATAACCCCCACCTCAGTACTATTACACAATGGAGCTCACCTTCATGCTGGCACGTGCGACTGGTTACGACCGTTATGTCACTGTCCGCAGCAGGACATCACTCTATACCATTCAGGGTACCCATGTGTGTGACTCACTCTGTATATCCCCCCGTGTCTCTCTCTCTCTCTCTCTCTCTATCACTGTCTGTCTCTCACTTCCCCACATCTATGTGTGTGTATACTTGACATATTATCTATTGCCTATAATATATGTCTGTGTATCACACACAACAGATGCAGATATATCACATATGGGCCACCTACAGCTAGCTGAGGGTAATCTTGTCTGATGGGTGTGTGTAGGGACAGTTAAGGTGTACATATCTGTCTGTATGCAAAGACATATATACACAATACAGTCATATAGTCCAATGTGGGTTCCAACATGGCCTCTGAGTCTCCAAGTGTAGGAGCATGCCCAGTGTGACCTTCTATAGTGAGAGTGGGACTCCATTCCAGAGATAGGTGTACTCTGGTCTGGGGCTTTGTGTGCTACAGTCATACCTCTCAGATGTAAACAGGAATTTCCTAGGGGTAGTGGGTCTGTTTAGTAGACATTTTCTGACATATCTGGAGTCTGACACTGCAATGTATTGTGTCATTACCTAGTGACAGACATCTTCAGATCATCACAGTACTTTACCAGAGGAATACAAGATGTATGATGCACAGACCAATATTATGAGCCAATATTACATCGCACACAGGGTTGTGGAATTCACACCTCTGAATGTACCTATTTAGCAGGTTGTCCATCCTTGCATCACTCCATTTGCTGAGGTCTTTAGATGGTTTGTGTTGCTATATGTTGTTATGAGGCTATATGTGGGCCTAGCTGTCATACCATCACAGACTGATATCTGCACAGGCCAAAATATGACAGTCAGACAAAGACCCACACATGGGGTGTTAATCATGTTCTGCCAAACATAGCAGTTGGGAGACGGTTTGGTAATTGCTTGTTTGCTCTTATGGGTTTGATGTCTGCTTCCCCACTGTCTGTCATTGCTGTTTTAACATGATCCTTTCTTGTTTGGCAAATAGTTGGCAGGCAAATGCAATGTTAGGATAAGCAGAACAGATATACAAGGCATACGTGTGTTCCTTCTGTGACAACCTGTATCATTCCAGGAGTATGGCTGTTGGCCACTGACATGTCAGTGCTGACACAGAAAGGTGGCAGCCTTTTATACACTGGCAGTACACTGACCTTCAAATACCTCAGCTTCTGAGAGCCAGACATCTGGACAAAGCCATAAGTGATTGGGGGACAGAGGCCTAAATGTAGGGACTATTTTTAAGTATTGGCCTTACAAACCTAGAAAGGTGATTCAATAACAGGTTTTGCATTAACATGCATGTTTCTATTGGTATGCAGTCTGACACTACAATTTGTCATTATTTTCTGACCTTAGTCTTGTGTGATTTGCCAATGAATTGCCAAGCTGCCACTATTTTGTGTTATACAGACCACAATTATGATGCAAACCTCTGGACATTGTGTAATAGGTCTGTACAGTTGAGAGGTATGGTAAGCACTGTGTAGGTTACTCCAAGCTGTGTATTGTCCATATGTGTGGCCCCCTGTCCATGACCTGTGCAGCTCTTTCCTTCATTAACAGATATTGACATCTGGACAGTCTGTACATTTTCTACCATAGGTGTGGCTGACATGCACGATAATTGGCTCTGCTGTTCTTTGAACATGGCCCTTTCAAAGACAGCACTGTACCTAGTCCACTACAACACAACAGCCGGGAGTAGGTGCCGGCCAAATCCTGACAGTATTAACCACACATATAAATAGCTCATTGACCCCTGCATATTGGGGACATGCAACAAGTTATCATGTGTATTGGGACAGCCCTGGCAATGTGTGATCTGCTGCTATTTCCTTGCAAACATACCTGTTACTGCATTTCTATGGGAATATGGGGACACACACCTGTCAACCGTGCACATTTGCACAGATTGTGCTGATATTTGCTTTACATTTTGGTTCCATTTAGCATACTATTGTGCCCTGTCTTGGGGACTAGAGGCATATCACTAAAGACCACAGGTCAGATTGTAATGGCCAGTGATGGCTGGTGATTTCAAATCAATGGGGGGGGGGGCTGCAGGAGACAGCTGAATGGGTGGGGTCAATTGGAATGGGTGTAGTCAACTAGAAAGGGGAGGAGCAATGCTCAAAACAACAAAAACTGCAACTATAATTAAATACGCTGCCCTGGGTGCCAAACTATCATTAGGAGAGTCCAATCAAAACAAAATGAAGTGTAGAAGAAAAATACATTTCAATGCATTGGCTGCATGACAGCTTACTTAATATCTACATGGAAACAAAACGGTTGTGAGACATGAAAAAATAAATTACTTTTTAAATACATTACTGGAATTCCAGTCAAAATCAAGTATAAGAAAGACAAGCAGCACTCAACTCAAACTACTTCTCCTTGCACTGCAGTTCTAATTATAATTTATATTCAGCTTTATTAAAGTACCAAGTAACATGCTGAAAGTAGCATTCTCTGTGATACCCCCACTTGTAAAAATGTTTCTTATCCAAAAAAGACCTGCTGCCTAACAACAACTATCTACTTGTTTCATGGGGAAAACATGATCAAAGTACAAAAATGAAAAGCAAACAAGAAACAAGCTCAACATACATTGCTTAAAGGATTACTGCACATGTTATGGACCACACACGATAGATCGGCATTCTGTTTAGTTTGCAGGTAAAGCCTGCAAAGATGACTTGAAGTCTCCAACAAATGTAATGAGCTTCTTAAAATAATGTAATCCTGTCCTTTATGACAAATACTGTCATATGCATGTCAATACCCACGGGATATACGTTATCTAGTTATGTAAGTATTCTCTGCATAGCAACAACAGAAAGGCTTTCAGTGTTGGAAGTTCTTTAACAGTATGCTTATTAAAACTTACTTGCATCTTACAATCTCAGACAAGCTTACCCGATGGTCATTAAAGCATTGCTACTTAAATACAGAGCAACAGGCAATGCAACAACACACATTTTCTGAATAACAAGAAGCATAAATCAACAGCATAAAAATATGACAGAAACCAGAACATTCTGCAAAATCAAGTACAGATGAAAAGCCACTGTAGTACTTGTGCCTACCTTGGATGGGGGGGGGATACTCTGCACATTTACACTGCATAACTGCTCCTTGCCTTGCTTGGACACATCCAGAGTCACTACATGGGGGAGTGGGGTACAACAAGTATGTCACTATTTGAAATGTCTCTGGCTGACAGTGATGGCCCTGACACATTTGGTCATACCTCTCAACCCCAGAGCAAGAAATCTGGACAAAGCCATATATCGAAGTGGGACAAAGGCCCAAAAATAAGGAACATTTTTAAATATTGCTCTTATAAACTTAGAAAGATAATAAAATAGTAGGTCTTGCATTAGTATGAATTTTCTGAAGGGTATGAAATCTGAAACTCAAATGTCTGTCATTTTCTAACTTCATTCTTTAATGACTTGCCACTAATTTGCCAGAAAACCACAATTTTATGAAAACCAGACCAAACATGCGAAAATCTGTACACACAGACACACAAGTGGTAGCAGATTTCCAGAAATTAATTCTAGAACAGATGATGGAACTAATCAGCATGTACACTTTTAAACATTGATTAAGCTAAGATAGGTGAGGATCCACTCCAAAAATACTGTTGTGTTGCTGCAGAATTTACTATACAGTTTAACATCACGGAACAGATAAAGCATCATAGATTTATATACAAAAATTAAAAGGGTATTCAAAATTCATATATTAGGATGGACACAAATAAAAGAACTGATCAAGACTGTTTTTTATTAAATAACTCTGTGCACGAAATTGAATACAGATTAATGATACAACATCCAAAAAAGAATATTTATCTATTTAGTTATATTTGTTTACCAAAGTACTGTACTGCTCAATACTGACCAGTTTCAGGCTCAGTTTGAAATATCAGTTTGAAATATGCAAACAGGATCAAAGTCAATTACCAAGTAATATAAAATAAAATTATACCTCTCTGTGGCAGATTCACCCCTTATATCTCAGTATCTGTGTATCTTATACATAATAACTGCATGCTTGCACAACTGCAGGGGTAGGCATGAATTTAAAACATATAGTGAAGTTTGGTACACAACTAGTTAAACATAAGTGCCTAATACAGGAACAAGGAGTCACAAAGCATCACATGAATCCTTTCTGCAAAACTGCTGAAAATTACATGTACAGAGAAATAATTATCTTGAGTTAAAATTTTGAATTTTCTAACCATTTAGAGAGTTTACACAAAATTAAGCTTACTAAGGAAATACACAGATTTCCACAACTTTTTAAACTTTCATCTCCATCTTCTATCCCATGCAATAACATCAGACATAAAATCAAGCTTGTTGAAATTTTTGGATACTCCAGTGTCTTTTTTAAATAAGCACTTTCACCTCAGGTGAATCAGCTGTTGTTTTCTTAGTACTGCTGCTTTAATAAGTAAAATAAGCACTCTGTATTTCTTAATAAAAACAATAAACGAATGAATTACTGAAGAAAACAGTAATTATCTTCACAAATGCTTGGGACATCCCTTATTATATGTGCATGAAAACTGAGAAAGCAGACTATCAAAAAACGTAGTAAACAAGGAAAATACATGCTTTTATAACTTAAAGATGTTGCTTATTTAATAAAACAACCAATGTATTACAAAAGACAAAACCAGTGCAGAAACAATCCAAATCTATTTCTTCTAAAACACCTGACTCATCTTCAACTGATCAATTTACGATTTTCAAGCCACATGAGACCTGTCATTTTAATTTAACATATAAAAAATGAAAATAAACACATTTAAACATAAGTAGTAATACAAGTTTTGATTAGAAGTAGGCCCTGAATAATATATAGAGTGAAAGGTAAATTATTTTGGGTGGCAATAACACTTTACGCACTGTAAGTGAAATGGGTAACTCCCTGGCATTGCAGACCTGTGGTGGCATTGTGCCCTCTGACCACCACATAATGGAAATGCTGGCTGCAAAAAAACAAATGGTGTCAGTATAGATATTTAAGTTTCCCAAATAACTTCTGTCGGCTTCAGTCTAGTTACAGTCCAAACTGGTCACTGTTGAACTGATACTTGGTCATAATACATAGATACCTGCCTTCCTCAGGAATCCTGACGGATACTTACAGATATAGCTGGTTGGTCTAACAAAAGCATGTGTATAATGGTAAGCAGTTTAAATACAAAACGTTTTGAGAATGATTGACTTGTCCTTAAGTTCAGACCTGACACAATCGCTATCAATTTATTATAGAATACTCTAAATCCAATTTCAAAAGAGGAAAACACATCCTGCTTCATTGGTTTACCACAAAGAAAGAAGATATGTCAGGTAGAACTCTTTACTGCAGTCTGTGAGTAACCACTATCCTATACTTGCTAACTGGACTTTCAAAAATAAAATCTCATCCTGTCCTTATTTCTAGAACATAGTTTCCATCCAACAAAGCTCTGATTTCCACAGTATTCTGTTTAGTGATTACTGATCTAGTCTGCTTTTCTGGTGATATACACATTGCCCTCTTGTGAATACAACAAAATCCCACAAATCAATTATCTCAGTAAACATTAGATTAATAAATGGTACTAGGATTTCTCAGCTGCTGAATGATCTAGTTCAAAAGATTAAAATAATAAAGAAACCAGTTTGGGAAAAAAGACTGATGTAAAACACTTCCAGAATCCTACCAGCATTAAAAATAAACATAAAAGGTGTCAGAGATGAAGTCATGGAAGCCCATATATCTTAAAATAATGCAGATGTTTCTCTTAACCTAAGACATTTGCATTTTGTCTATGAGCAACTCTGCTATTGTATAACATGCATTTTGTCTATCAGCAACTCCATTATCATATTACGTACATTTTGCTTATCATCAACTCCGTTATTGTATTCCCTTTTACCTGATGTTTCATCATTTTGACGGCGTTTGCTGTTATAATTCTTTAATGCATGTAGTATCCTCACCTTTTAGGATATTTCTCTTCTTGCCACTAGTGTTTGATCATGGAGTTGCTATGTTTAAGTAAGAGGATATAGAGGATGGAGTCTCCCACAAGGGGATGTGCTTTTTAGGTTTATGTTCTGTGCTGTACTGGTGAGGTATTTCTTAATCATTCTTGCCTTGGGGAATTTGCAGTTGATCATTTTCTAAATGGTTTCAAAAAGTATGGTAAAAAAAAAAAAATTATCTGAGATTCAAGTCAAGGATCCTTATAATTCGCATCCTTGTATACTTATGTCATCTGTAAACATAACGTCCTCAAGTGTATGTTTTCAGCTTCCAAGGACTAAAAGAAAGATGACCACTTGCTTGAGAGTGACTTGATTATTCCCCTTCCAAAAAAAAAAGAAACATTACTGTCCACCAGGACTGAAGATAAATGTCATCTTTGCAAACATTATTTAGAATATTTGAGAAAGCTCTTTATACCCCAAACGTAGACTATGTAAATAGATGTGTTTTATACCTATAAAAAGCCATATGGATTTTTGTATTGTAGAGTATTATCACAACCCTTGTCATAGTCATTTATAACATACTTAGTAATATAGATGCTGTCTCACAGTTTCAAAACCATTGGACGTTTTTATTATCTTATTCTTTGGTCTTTCTCAGCCGACCAATCAAGGCCACATAATTTTCCCAATTAGCCTTTTTGTTCACCTGTGTCTACCATTTTAGTACCCCATATCACCATGCAAGGGCTATTCCTTATATTCCTTATTAGCACACATCTGCTTATTTGTATGCAGTGGGGTTGAGAGTCATGTGCTCTGAAGCCACTATCTTCTGCTAATTTAGTTGTTTTTAGCCAGCACTCCTCATTGTGTGGTGGCCAGACAACACACTGCCATAACCTACACAAGAATTGTAAATTCTGTGTATGTAGTACCAAAAATCAAAACAAGAACGGCAGCAGCAAAATAAACTCTTTGAATGGGGAAACAAACACCAAAATTTAATATTCTGATAAGTGCTTTGTCATAAACAAGACTTGTAGAACAGTGAATACATGCAAAACCACCCAATGAATATATTTTAAAGTGATGTGTTCCACAGAATAACCAGTCCCAGTAATAGTGCTAGATGGAAACTGTTGTTTCATAGACTGTGACTAAATAATTAATAAAAATGATATCCGAATAGAACAAGTCAGTGAGGTGGAGAGTATGAGGTGCTATGAGGACAGCATCTACAGCTAATTTGGCTTTTTTCAGACAGAACACCTCATTCTGTGGTGGACGGGTAGCATGCTGTCAAGTTGTGGGTGCTTCTACCCACCCACCCTGTTCAGAAACAATGCACATACACTATTTCTCTGGCCTGATTCTTGTGCCCTATGTCTGTCATCCAACAGGTAGAACTCATGCTCCTACCTTCTTCTTTTTTTTTTTTTTTTTCATTTTTCTGATGAAGTAAGTTTTCAGTCTTGCTTAGGATTATGGAAACAGCAACAGACCTTAACCCAGAAATGTTTAACAAAAGAGCATTTTTATTTTATTCATTTTGCTTTTGCATTTATTCTATGTAAATTTACCATGATAAATATCACATTAAATTTAATTGACACATGACTAGTCACTGCAAAAACGAGTAGATATACAAATCAGATTCCCTATGAGCAAAACTCAAGATATTATACAATACCGCTTACCTTTTTTTCATGGATAAAACAACTTCTGTAACCCCCTCGATGTTAGGGAGTAACCCCTCACATACTCCAATCTCTCTCTCTCTCTTATATATATATATATATATATATATATATATATATATATATATAGGTTCATTGGTAGGTACTAGGCTATCTGCCTGAAGGCATTTATAAGCCTAGCCAGAATGTGTTGGCTTTTGCCGCCCCCTTAGATTAGTTCCCTGTGCCTCTGTCCAGCAGACCCATTGAAGTGATCCCTTGGGTAAACTTTCTGTTTCCCATCCACTCATCAAGGTTTCTCTTGAAGAGGGTTAGCGAGGAGCTCTGCCTAATGTAGATTGGAATCTTGTTCCAGAGCATGGGAAGTCTCTGGGACAGGAATCTATCCCTCCAGCACGTCCTATTTATTGTTGTGATGAAGTTTAGACCCCTGGAGCATGTGGCTCGAGGGGTATGGTTTTCTTTAGGTGGAGCATGTCCATCAATTCTGGGTCTGACATGGCCTTGTATGTCAGGCAGAGATCACCTCTGAATAGGCCGTATGCAACCGAGTACAGCTGGAGTTTCTTTAGTCGAGCTGCATAGGGCATCTGCTTGAGGCCAGTGATCCTCTTGGTGAGGTACTTCTGTGGTCTTTCCAGTTGTTGCAGGTGTCTTGTAAGGTACATCCCAAATGGGGCATTGTACTCTATGATGGCTCTGATGAATGATGCATAGAGGGGCCCAATGACCTGTTTCGATCTGGATGCAAACCCTTTTCTGATTAGGTGGGCCACATAGAAGGATTTTCTAACCCCTTTGGCAATGTGATTATCAAAGGAGAGGTTACTATCTACTTGGGTCCTCAGATCCCTTATTACGTCTTCCATATTTAGGGGGCTACCACCTATGTGGTAGTTTGTAGGCACTTTGTTTTTTCCAAAGGGGATGACTATGCACTTTTTGGCATTTAGCTTGAGGCCATGGTTTTGAGACCAGGTATTTGTCTCAGTGAGACCCTTTTGGAGGATGTCTGGATCAGCCAGAAAGTCAATTACAGCCCCTAGTTTGCAATCATCTGTGAACTTGGTCAGCCATAGTCCTCCTGTGCTTGCCTGTACCTCTGAAAAGTATATGCCAAACAGGAGGGGGTCCTAGGACTGAGCCCTGCGGAATGCCACTTGTAGCCGTTTTAGAGTCAGACCTAGCTTCCACAACTCTTATCATGTGGGTTCTGTCTGTGAGCCAGTTGGCAACCCATCTCGTGATGTAGGGGTTTATGTTCAAACTGGTGAGCTTGTCTATAATACCTGAGTAGGGAATGGTGTTGAAGGCCTTTGCGAGGTCTAGGTAGGCTGTGTGGACCACCTTTCCCTCATCTATAGGCTTGGTAACTGTCTCAAAGACATCCAGCAGGTTTAGGAGGCATGATCTGCCCTTAACAAAGCCGAACTGGTTAGGGTCCAGTGTTTGGAGGTTCCCAATGTCTCTGTTAATGAGATCCATGATGATGCACTCCATAGCTTTGCAGACCAAGTTAGTCAGGCTTATAGGGCAATAGTTCCCGGGGTCCGCTGTGGCTCCACCTTTGTGGAGCGGAATAACCGTTGCTGTGCACCACTCCATGGGCACTAACTTTGATATATAACTCTGAGGATATTTACTATTACAACTTCTTAACAGTACCTTTAGTAATAGTGGCTGGCTGCACTGATAGAACAGAAGTTATTTTTGTCCGATGCGATGGTCCCCGAACTCCGTGATGGTCTAAAAGCACTGTCTACTACTGACTGTTTCTTGGCTCTCTTTTTTTCCCAGCACACAAAGCCTAGAAAGAGAGCTGAGAACCAGTCAGTAACATCCAGCCCATCTGCATCATGTACGTGACTGCGGACGTGGCAGTCCGATCCCCTTCAACATTAGCGGTTAAAAAAACGCATAGATTTCTGAGCATGACACACTCCTCCACTTCTCTCCTTAATCCAGACTGTTTTTACAGCAGCCTGGATTTGTAGAAACTATTTATTTATTTATTTATTTTTACACCCGGAACTTACCGAGCATGCACACTAGCGCAGTTTGAGTTCCGGGACTCGCATTTAAGCAGCAGCCAACCAGTATGTATTACGAAAGTAAATATTTTATTTTTTTTAAATATTCTTTTTCCTTCTTCTTTCCACAGCTGGGGGGCTGCAGTCCGGCAGTCCAATAGCACGAGCCACCACTGGTAATGGCATACATTTGAGTTTCAGATTTCTTACCCTTCAGAGCCTTACTGCAACTGCAAGACCCACTGTGCTATCACTGTGTAAGTTTGTAGGGGGGGGGGGTATTTCATCATTGTTGCCATTTGCCAGAGATTTCTTTATGGTTTTCTACAGCTGACTTGCTGGGTGAGGCTGAGGGGTGAGTATGGGACCCCCACACTGATATCCATGCCTGTGACCTATGACCCCTCAGGTTTGTTGGCCCCCCTCACGTATACTAAATTGGGATTTGTCACCTTGGGAAGTACTGCATAGTGTGGGGAGGGCAGTATTGGGCAAACATTTCCTGGTGTCCTACATAGCTGTCAATTGTCTGCTGCTATCCCAGTAGGCCACCCCATTCCCTTGCATGCATGCAGTAATACAATAGATATGCTACCAGAACATACTAATACATTCATTTATTGTTAAGAAGACTGGCTTACCTTGTGCCTGCAGCAGTTGTGTGGATGGTGCCTGAGGGCTGCCTATGTCAGATGTACGCAGTACACTGTCTATACATAGTCAGTTACAGGTAGTGTGATGTGTGTGCCATCCATTTTACTGTGTGTGCAAGTCAGAGAGAAGTGTCAGTTCCTGGGTGCCTACAGTGTCAGTGTGTGTGCTGTGCATTGCCTCTTTGCCAAGGCCAGACCATACTGGGCATGCCTCTGTCTGCTACAGGAGCTGGCTCTGGGGGTTCCTCCTCCAAGTCCCTCTGTGCCTGTGGGGGGCTATGTGGCCCTTCCCCATGCTGTTCCTGCTGCAGCTTGTTTCCGCAGGATCATATTGTGTAGCATGGTACATGCTATGAACATGTGTGCACATGTGGCTGGAGAGTACTGCAAGGCTCCAACAGATATGTCAAGGCAGTGGAACCGTGACTTGAGCATCCCAAACACATGCTCTATAATGATCCTGGTTTGTGCGTATGCCTCATTATGGCATTCTTGAGTGGGTGTGTGTGCATTTCTGATGGGTGTCATCATCCACGGCTCCAGTGCATAGCCAGCATCCCCCACCAGATGGCCATACGGGATGTCCCCCTGACAAATTCCTGATACAGCTGTGAGGAATGCCAGATGTGGGAGTTGTGATAGTTTCCAGGGCTGCCTGCACACACATTCATGACAATACCCTGGGCTTTGCACATGACCTGGCAGTTGATGGTGGGGAAGCCCTTGCAGTTTATGTAGACCCTACCCTGCTCACTGGGTGGTGCGTTGATGTGGATGTGCATGTAGTCTATGGCACCCAGTACCTCCGGGTATTCTGCTACATGGTGGAAGAGACAAATATCTCCTCATGGGTGCTGGGGAAGTAAATGTGCTCCGCAGCATGTTGTCGCATGGCATCCAGGAACTGGTGGGGTATCCTGGACACAGATGCCTGTGAGACCCTCCCATGATATCCCCAGTTGGTTTTTGGAAAGTACCTGTAGCTAGTATTGTTAAGGCTACACATACCTTGGTATCCACTGGGATGGGTTCCCCTCTGATGGTTCTGAGTCTGATGCAAGGCCGGCACAGCTCAATGAGTTGCTGAAGTATGTCTCTGTCTACCCTGTAGCACTCTACTGTCTCCAGATCATGTAGTCCCTGGTAGGTTACCCTGGGTCTGAACACTCTTCTCCTCCTCCTCCTCAGTCTGGGGTGGTTGCCAGCATTATTCTCCTCACCACCCACAGCTTCTAGCACATACTGATGTATCAAGGCAACAGTAGCCCCTAACATTTTGTTGGATAAAATTACCCCGAGTGTGTACATCAATGGTGCAGAGTTTGTGGGGAAAAAAACAGACTGAAAGGTGTTTGCACATTTTATACTTGATTGCTTTTATTCTGCTATTTCCCTTCTCATTTCCACCCCTTTTGAGCCCCGACCCAGTGCCTAAATGTTAACAGTCCTACTATTTCCATTTTTTTTTTTGGTTTAGACCCAGTACACACTGAGCAAACCAGTTTAGCTATAGTAAACACTTTGCAGTAGAAATGGCCCTCCCCTGGAACAAACACACTCTTCATTTCATGGAATAGATTAATCCAGCCTCAGACACACCCCCTTGCTTAGCTGTGCTTAGCTAAGCTCAAATGAGCTCAAAAGCAATGGAGCTCCAATGTGTTTACACCGAGCATGACATACCCCCTTTTCATGTCAGCTGCTTCTCCTGCTTAAACTGCAGAATTATAGCTCCTACACAGTTAGCATTCAGACATGGTCTTCCACTATGTGATTCATTAAGATTTGCTCATTTGCATACCCCCCTGCCTTACACCACAGCCTTTCTCCTTGGCAACCACTGTTCCCTGTTATTGTTTTGATTTTGCATGCCATAGACTATAATGCCAAAATGTAGATTTCACTTAAAAATGTCTTTTCACATTTTTATTTTTGGCATGATCCCATTTGCACACTGCTGCCCTATGCTTAAAAGGCTGACATCGGCCCAAAAAAAAAAAAAACTTTGAAAGTTATTATTTTGCAAGTCTTTTCCATACCAATGGCCATATTTTGGCCATTGGCATGCATAATGATTATAATACATGCTTTACTTTGAGCTGTCATGCATCCGTTTTGAGCCGAATACATTTCTGCAGCTGACACTATTCTGGCACGGATGCCTGCCTGCTTCCTGAATTGCTAATTTACCTCATTTGCATAGTTTTTACCAGCAAATGAGGTAATTAGCATTATTCAGTAGTGTCCATGCCAGAATAGTGCTGGGAGGTTCTTGCACACTCCCGGCCTACTTTCCTGAATTGCACAGGCTCTGAACTCCATGTTCAGGCCATGCCACTATTCGGACATGGGATTTTACATTTCTGAATCCTGGGGTATATGTTTATTTTTTTGTATTCACATCAGTTTACTGCTTTTTTTGTGTTATTAAATGGTTTTAAAAGCTCAGTAACTCAGCTTATTTGGTTGAGTACGCTATCTCTTGTTGACCTACTTTGTTGTTTTTCAGTTTGTCTGTTTAGTATTTTTTACTCCAGTTTCATCCCAACTCTTTAAAAAGCATGCTGATTATCTGGCTACTCTAAGATGCTAAAGTGTCTATACACACACACACACACACACACACACACACACACACACACACACACACACACATATATATATATGTGTGTGTGTGTGTGTGTGTGTGTGTGTGTGTGTAACATACATACACATGCATATTTACACACACACATGCTCACACACATGCATATTTTTTATAAGATAATTTGACAACCTAAGAGACAGATTTACACATAGATATCAATAGATAGGCACTACCAAAACTAGACTGACCATGAACTTTGCAGTCAGAGATGAAAACCCATTATACAGTCAATAAAATATGATATGGAGCAGACCATGGCTCAGATAATCAGCTTATTGTTGTAATGTTTAGAATTAAATTAAAGAAAATAAGAAATGACTCCAGCCCAGCTAGATACAAGCTCAACAGTATACCAAATGAATATGTAGTTGAGGTGAAGAACAGATTTAAGGTATTAGACCCAGTTGCTAGAGCATATGAAGAACTATGGATATAAGTCTGTGATATTTTCCAGGAAGTAACTACAACCCCCCACTCCAAAAAAAAGTCCAAAGCACAACCACAAACAACTGTAGTAGGCACCAACACCACTCGCAAGGCACGAATCCTTCTTCAATTTATCCCACAGGTCAAGTGACAAAATGCAGATAAAAAACAGTGTCAGGTTAAGCGCTTTCACCCAGGAATCTCCCGAGCTTCATCAGAACATAGAAATCAGAAAATAATGACCTCTTTTATACCATTCAAACTCATTTCCCCCAATGAATACATCTCATTAATATTAATTAAACTGATGCCATTGAATTGCACATTCATTAATCAACTTCCCTCTTTTACTATTAATGATTGTTAAATATATATATATATATATATATATATATATATATGTATATATACACACACACACACACACACACATATATATATATATATATATATATATATATATATATATATATATATATATATATATATAAATAGTACAGAATCAGATAAAAAGTACACATACAGAAATAAATTAAAAGGACATTCAGTACCAAAAAAAATGTACCATATTTTAAAACATGCTGCTTATTCCTATAATTTAGCTGGCCTTAACTTCAAGACACTATTTATACTCAAATGATCATTTAAACCAGGTCTTTTGGTTCCATCCAATTTTAGCTGCCAATATAATTCCTTATATTCTAGTTGGGCCTCCCATAAACCACCCCTTACATCTTGATTCAATTGTTCCAATACATAGAACTTGAAATTACTCTCTGGACATTTTCTCTGATGTTTGCGTAGTGCATTAGTGTCTTTTTTCATAGATATTTCATACATATGTTCATATATACGCCTTCTCAAAGGCCTCTCAGTCTTGCCTATGTAGAAACTATTACATATTTGGCAAATACTGATGTACACCACCCCTTTATTATTACAATTGTAATGCTCCTTGGCCCTCATCTTAAACTTCCTAGAAGGGATGTTAATGTTGTCTTGTTTCAAAATGTTTCCACACTGTTGGCAAAACCTGGGTTCACTACTAAATCTCGAATTACGGAATCTCGAGACTTTGAAGCCTGAAGACCAGAATCTCGAGATTCTGTAATATCGAAATGAAAACAAAAAACATTTTTTAAAGCATATGCAGGGGGCAAGCCCCCCTGCACCCCCCCACACCCCTTGCAACTTAAATATACCAACTCCGAGATCACACCACAGTGGAGTGAATGGCAATATAGTGCTGTGCAGAGTGGAATGGAAATGTTGTCATTCACTCCACTGTAGTGCAATCTCGGAGTTGGTATATTTAAGTGCAGGGGGTGTGGGGGTGCAGGGGGCTTGTCCCCCTGCATATACCTTCTAAATGTTATTTTTTTTATTTTTATTTATTTTTTTTTTTTAATTTCGATATTACGGAATCTCGAGATTCTGGTCTTTGGGTTTCAGAGTCTCGAGATTCCATAATTCGAGATTTAGTAGTGAACCCCAAAACCCATATTTATACATACCACTCATCGTCTGTGTTCTAACTGACTTATTCCCAGTTTCATGGTACTCCATCTCCTTAATGTTCATATCTCTTTTCTTTATGAATATTGATGTCGACGGGATGCATTTGTTAATCTCATTATTTACAGTCAAAACTCCCCAGTATTTCTTTATAATATTCTCCACTTCATCAGTGGAACCCATATGTGTATGTATAAATGCTAGGTCATATTGGGCATGTTTTCTGCCCTCATTTCTATTAGTAACCACAACCTCCTTTCCCCAAATTGGGTCATATCTCCCCCTTCTATCTTTTTTACTTCCTTTATTAATTGATTAATAAGAGCCCTAGGATAACCTCTTTCAATGAAAAATTGTTTCATTATGTTAATCTCTTGAAAAAAAGTCGAATCCTCACTACACATTCTTGAGGCCCTAATCAACTGCCCCTTAATAATGCCCTTTTTTTGATTATAAGGATGCTCACTATTGTAGTGTAAATATGCATTGGAGTGTGTAGGTGTCCAGTAAATCTTTGAATGAAAGTTGTTTTCATCGTGGTTCTTGTATATTGTTACATCCAAGTAATTTCTTTCTTTCTTGGAAATGTTCCATGTAAATTTCAAGAAAGGGGTTGTGCTGCCTATGCAATCCAAAAATTGATGTAGCTCTACTTCTGTTGCCTTCCAGAACAAACAAATGTCATCTAAAAATCTGGTATATAATACAATATGTTCATTCCATGGTGTTTCAAATATATATCTTCTCTCCAAGAAATATAGTGCAAGGTTCGCATACAAGGGGGCACATGCGGCCCCCATAGCCACTCCTTTTTCTTGTTTATAATATTCTCCACAGAAGAACATAAAATTATTCTTTAATATTATTTCCATGAATTCTAAGATTAAATTCCTTTGTTCATTATTTAAATAATTCACATCCATCAATATGTCCTGGAACCACTCTAGTCCCTCCTCATGGGGTATACTAGGAAATAAGTTGATAATATCTATTGTTGCCATGAATAAATCCACCCCATATTTGTCCTGATCAATAGTGAGCATCCTTACAATCAGAAAAAGGGCATTATTAAGAGGCAATTGATTAGGGCCTCAAGAATGTTTAGTGAGGATTTGATTTTTTTCAAGATTAAATTCCTTTGTTCATTATTTAAATAATTCACATCCATCAATATGTCCTGGAACCACTCTAGTCCCTCCTCATGGTGTATACTAGGAAATAAGTTGATAATATCTATTGTTGCCATGAATAAATCCACCCCATATTTGTCCTGATCAATAGTGAGCATCCTTACAATCAGAAAAAGGGCATTATTAAGAGGCAATTGATTAGGGCCTCAAGAATGTTTAGTGAGGATTTGATTTTTTTCAAGAGATTAACATAATGAAACAATTTTTCATTGAAAGAGGTTATCCTAGGGCTCTTATTAATTAATTAATAAAGGAAGTAAAACAAGATAGAAGGGGGAGATATGACCCAATTTGGGGAAAGGAGGTTGTGGTTACTAACAGAAATGAGGGCAGAAAACATGCCCAATATGACTTAGCATTTATACATACACATATGGGTTCCTCTGGTGAAGTGGAGAATATTATAAAAAAATACTGGGGAGTTTTGACTGTAAATAACGAGATTAACAAATACATCCCGTCGACACCAATATTCATAAAGAAAAGAGATATGAATATTAAGGAGATGGAGTACCATGAAACTGGGAATAAGTCAGTTAGAACACAGAAGGTGAGTGCTATGTATAAATGTGGGTTTTGCCAACAGTGTGGAAACATTTTGGAACAAGACAACATTAACATCCATTCTAGGAAGTTTAAGATGAGGGCCAAGGAGCATTACAATTGTAATAGTAAAGGGGTGGTGTACATCAGTATCAGTATCAGGTATGATGATGAATCAGGGGGGAAATTTGAGAAATAAGTAGAACGTGGGATTTTGGATGCAGATCCTTAAGGAGAATAAAAACAGCCATACAGAATATTATATTAATAAAGTAGCAGAAATTATTTTAAGAATTGCGCCAACACGAGAATGGAGAAAAGAGATTTTGCTGATAGGGATTACTGCAATTAAGGGTACAGAGAATAGACAAGAGAGGGCTAGAATTTACTGGGGAAAACAGACAAAGGAATGAAAGTGTTCTGAGCAAATAACTAGACATGAAAAGGTAAAAGAATTGGAGGAAGCCAAGGTGACATTTGGACTGCAGGTTATAAACTGTCTTCACTATCAAGGACTGATATTTGAGTTTAGATAAAGAGAAAGGGATAGGAGAATCCTAAGTGAAAGATCTGCTCTGATAGACTTTTTAACTGAACCATCAGAAGCTGCTATTAAAAAAGGGATAATTAGTAGGGCAAATAAAATGCTGCAAGATAACTATAGGAATCAATCAAGGTTAGAAAACATTAGGTAGGGAGATCAGATAAGCAATTCACAAGCAAACAATAAGAGGAAATATGTATGGCTACCAAATATGGAACAAAGTCTGGAAGATTTAGAATTTTTGCTTGGAAGTATTTGCATAGGTATTTTTATACCCCAATCAGACTCTAAAGAATTTTTCCTCATGTAGTTGACAAATGAAGGTGTGATGGGGAAGAAAGACATAACTGGGAACATATGTTTTGGGAGTATAATAAGTTGGCAGACTTTAAAAATTCCCTACAGACTACCCTGTCAGAAATATTGCATAACTAAATAGGTATAACTAAGGAAATTATTTTTTTGAATTGGGATACAGGATCTGAATTATTCTGATGGCTTCCAAAAAAATAATAATTACTAGAAAATGGAAATTAAAGTCTATTGTAACAGAGATAAATGAACTGGAAGAAGGCAGTTTAGAATAGGTTAGGAGCAAATTACATAGAAAAAATGGAAATTGTGGGAACAATACATGCAGAATAATGTTTTGGAGGAGGAGTGAAATTTAAGGAAAGGTAGGAATTGATCAACTTATATAATGTTGAATTGATGATAAATATACAAAAGAATATATGGGATGTATAATGTTTGCAAATGGAAATATGTTAATGTGGTTTGTCTTAAGTGATACTTCAATAAAGATGTTAAAAGTAAAAAAAAATCCGACATGAATTAAAAAGAAAAAGAAAAAGAAAAAAAACAAGATGAGTTCTGTTCTTAAATCTTCATGTAAAAATGTGAAAGTCCAAAAATTCAAAATGTTTTTACTGCAGTCTCTTTTTCCTTTGATTTCTTGTCTTTTTTGGTGACTCCAGACCTAAAAGATGCCCATCACCATAATCATATTTACATAAAGTACAGACTCTTTTTATTTTTTTCCCTTTTCTGGTTCACATTTTCAGTTCTTTTCTTAACTCTTTGGATGTCCACTCTTCCAAGGCTATTCACAAAGCTTGTAGCAGCAGTAATTACCTTTTGCAGAATGCAAGGCATTCACATCTTTTCATACTTGAACAGCTGCCTTATTTTTGCAGACTTTGTTTAAAATTGTCAAGAATCTCTACTATTTGACGTTTATCAAGTGATGGCTTATATTTCCCTGGAAGAAATAACATTTTACCAAGCACAGCTTTATTTATTCATTTTTTATTAATTTATTTTAAGCCTTGACCCTGGCACATAGGGTGACATTTGTAGTAACAGTGCAAAACAGAACAGTGGAACAAATACCAAGATATTCACAAATTTCTAAGATAAAGAAATACCATTTAAAACAAGTTACAAACATATACCAATTACATAAGTTTCAAAACATAGTGTGGATAAATCATATTTTCAAAATTTGGCATACAGGAGGACAATTGCAGCACGGACTATATAAACACAACATGAATTAGTTCTGGACGTGATATTTGCAATATGCCCATATAGGAAGCAATTTTGTATCATATAACAGCAGATAGAGAGAGAATGGTAAAATGTTTTATCCAGACATTATACCATGATGTCAATCGAGCTTTAACAGAGACTTTATTTACTATGATAGCTGATGCCTCTTGACTTAGTTTCTTACAACTCTATTTGATACGTGCTTAGAATACTCTTTCTTTGTAATAGGAACACAATGCTTCCTTAAATAAGCTCTCATTCAGTATATTATTAAAACTGTCTAGTGTGTCTTCTTACCTGGTTTCAGATGACAGATGATGCCAAATTGCTGGGGCAATTTAGAGAAGGCTCTTCCACCAGTTGTGGTTTTGAATCTGGGTCTAACTAGGAATATAGTGTTACTGACATAATTTCTTAGGGAGTAACTTTGTTGTCTCATTTGTAGTTTGGACCTCAGTGGTGGGCAGTGTCCATGACTGAGAATTTTGAAAAATTGACAGGACAAAATGGTTGCCCTTTCACTGATTGGTCGCTATTTACAATGTACCACCAGGTGGCAGTGGTGAGTTCTTTGGTTAGTGAGGACTACGACTTTATATATTTTCTGATTGCTGATAGTTTTTGAGTACTTCTACTTCAGTGGAATGCTATTAAAGGTAGTCCATTTTCCAGTTTGAGTATTGATACATTTTGGCTAAGGCTTTGCAGGTTATTACAGTTAGCAGATTGAAGATTTTATACCAGAGTTTGAGTTGGGTACGTGTTGGTAATAGGGTTGACAAAGTGTTGCTGAAAGAAAGTCAATTGTCTATAGCAGATAGATAGGGGTTTATCCCTTTATGCCATGGTGCTGGTTCATCTATTAAGCATACAATGAGTAGACAGGAGGGAGTTAAAAATATACTTGGAATTATCTGTCCTATAAGCAGCTGTTTAGCCATCCTATTGTCAGGTTCCCAAAATTAAATTTACTAAGCTTGAAAAGTAGGAGGTTGTAGTTCACAGTTTCAAATACCATAGTCATATATATGAAGAGCCTGTCTCTTAGATTAGATTCAATTATGTTACTGTAGATAATGTCTGTAGCACTATATAAGGCATTTCATCAGTTTTTTAAGCAATCAACAACTACAACAAGAGAATATTTCAGGATTTTGTGGCACATGGCCTCCACCATTCTAATGATGCCATTAGCCAGTCTACACATGAGAAAAATTCATAGTTTCTCGGATCTGTATGCACCCAGCACCAACACCTTTTGTCTTTTCAAATCCCTGTACTGAACATTGTCAGTAAAAAACTTCACTGCTGGCTAGACCAACTGCTTCTGAATCCAGGTCTCCCATTTCCCACAAGCCCCTTCCCAGTCTGTAACCACAGATGTGTCAGAGTTTAGTTGGAGGGTTGTATCCAAGGGAATAAGAGTACATAGTCTTTGTGATCATCATTTCAAGTGACAGTACATAAACAGTGAAGAAACTGTGACACTGATAAATGCTTTAAAGACTCTGAACAATTTTTGAACTCCAGGACCCATTTGGTAATCACAGACAACACTACTGTGATATGGTATATAAACAAACAGGGGGAACCAGACTTTACCCTTTATGCAGGCTAGTCATGATAGCCTAGGAACTTGCTGTACAACACAATTTATCCCTTCAGGCTACTTATATCAATAAGAGTAGAATACTGTGACAGACACATTGAGCAGATCCAGGACAGACTTCCACAAATGGAAGTTATACATAGAGATTTTCCACCTACGGAGACAGAGATCTGTTTGCCTCCATTCACACCAGATAACTGAAGAAATTCTGCACAGGACAGTTAGCAGAGAGGTCTAGAGAAATTACTTTTCTTTCCCACATACAGGAATGCACCTATATGACATTCTCCTCTTTCTTCTAAAAGCTAGTTATTTTAAAGATGCAAAAGGACTCTCCAAAAATAATCTTGATAATTCCCTTTTGGCCCAGACAGCATTAGTTCTTCCTTATGATAAAAATAGCTAAAGCAATTGCCACAAACTTCCCTATGAGATGGACTGACCCTCGAAGGACAAGGGATCTCTGATTCACCAGAAGAACATAACACCCCAAACCGCTTTTGTTCCCCAACGGAAACTTCATCAATCTGATGAAGTCTCCATTGGGGAACGAAAGTGCTTGTCTGTGTGAAAATAAACTTTGAATTGTTCTGTTTCATTTTCTTTTTTATCTTGAGTATTTTTGCAGAAGATTAACATTACTGGTGTTATTTTGGATTGTGCTACTGCTTGCTTCAACCTGAGGACTGTTCCATTTGTGAATGGGTGTTTTGTTCTTCTGGTCTGTCTTCAGTGTCTACAATTTTACATTTTAGTGATCTCTGATTCACCTCAACCTGCAGACTCTGCAACAGACTGCCTGGTTAATATTTTTTTTCTTGCTTTTTCCCTAACAACAAACAATATAGTTTATTTACCAGTCCTGTGCACCTCATACAACTGATATGCAATCCACATGTTTGGTGCACTGTCTCTATCTTATAAGCATTTTGTAGATGGCATCTTCTTAATTTGAAAAGTAGTTCAGAGAATCTGACAGTATTTGTGGAATATCTTAATAACACCACAGAACCTTTTAACTTGTAGATTAAAATTTTCTGAAGTAGAAGTTAATTTTTTATATTACTAGTAGAAAGGAAGATGGCCATATACTTACTAAGTTTTCTTAGGAAGGAAGTGCAGGCAAGTCAATACCTACATAGGTGGAGCGTGCACCCTAAATAGGTATATAAAGGAATATATATATATATATATATATATATATATATATATATATATATATATATATATATATATGTGTGGAGCATGCACCCTAAACAGCTATATACAGGAAAAAAAAATATATATATATATATATATATATATTTTACAACAATACTGGACAAAACAGGTTTTAAGTACCCCTTATTTCATTTTGAGCAATAAATATGGTGACTTTAAAGTGTATAATTATAGTGATGTACCCTTGCATAACAATTTTGCCAACTTCTTTGACAAATGATTGACATATATACTTGCTAAAACATGCAAAGCTGGATGATGCTTTGATAAGTTTGAAGCTGTACACAAGGAAATTAAATTTGGATTTCTTTTTTAAAGGACTCTGATTTGATCGGACAGCTGAATAATGAATGTCATAAAAGCAGTATTTTCAACCCTAGTGTCCACATTTTTGAAAAGTTATGTGAGCATGACATAAGAAGAATGTTTCAGAATAGGAAGCACTGGGTTAGTACCAATTTAAGTGAAGAAGAAGGTACACTTTTGAGGGACATTTGCAACAGAAGGGACATGAGGGGTCATGCAGCAGATAAAGGTGGAGGGCTGGTTGTGATGAACAGTGTTGACTATAACAACAAGATGTGTAGCTTGCTTTACACAGACACATATAGTGAGATAAGTGTAAATGAGAAAAATGTTATACATAAAAAAGTTGACATCACACTACAAGAAGTAGTCTTGAATGATCAAATCAATCCTGATGAATACCAGTTTCTTATGGCAAAAAATATTAGAATTACAACAGTCTTTGCAATACCCAAAATACACAAAGACTTGATAGCCCCCTCCCCCTTGAGACCCATTGTTGATGCCAGAGCATCTAAAACCTACCCCATTGCTAGATTTATAGATTCACAGTTGAAGGATGTCCTACAGAGAAAACCTTGGATCTTAAAGGATTCATGGGACATCCTAAGTAAAATATCAAAGGAGATGTATGCAGACAACCTTACATTTGTTACGATCGATATCAAAGACTTGGTTTCCGTCATACCACATCACATAGGGCTGGATTGGTTTTAGACCTATTTATGCCAGTATTCTAACTTAGGACATGACAGAATACTTACTATCAGGACTTTGATGGAACTTGTACTAGGTAGTGACATTATTATTTTTGAAAAAAACAACTGTTTAAACAAGACAGAGAGGTAGTTATGGGGGCAGCATGTGCCTCCATTTTTGCTAAAATAGTTCTAGCATATTGGGAGACTGAGTTTGTTACAAATAGTCCTTTTTCTAGTAACTGAACATATTATGGCCATTACCTTGACAACATCATTATTTTTTGGAAAGGGGATGAAGTTGGTTTGGCTAACTTTTTTGAGTACCTAAAAGAGACTATTAGTTTCTTGGAATATACTTTTTTCACGAGTTTTGAACAAGTGAATTTTTTGGACATTTCTATTATTAAGGATAGACATAATAAGATGTTCCACTCTACAATATATAGGAAGTCAACTTATTCCAACAGTTTATTACATTTTGATAGTTGGCATCCTATACATCAAAAAAAGTCCCTTGTAAAAGGGCAAGGGTTCAGGTTAGCTAGAATGATCAGTGAGGGTGAAGAATTTACAAGACAAACTGACATTTTGAAGAACATGCTACTGAGGAGAGGGTATTCAATAGCATTTTTGAATGAAATCTATCAAGAAGTTATTAACAAGAGGAGAAACGGACTGTATTTCCCTCTTTTGGGTACAGCATACAATCTGAATGTAAGTAATCACTCAGGAGAGGGGTCAGATTTTAATAAAGCTGTAGTCTTTACCTATAACAAGGAATTTGCAGTACTTAGGGACATTATTTACCACAATTGGAATGTTTTTAGTATAGACAAAGAATACAGCAATATTGTGGGTTCTGGTCCAAAAATAGTATATAAAAAAGATATTAATCTAAAATCTATGATAGAAAGAGTGAATGATACAGTAAAGAATAAGAGGAGTATGCCCAGGTGCGGATATTGTGCTCAGTGCAAATTTATGTTGGAAACAGACACTATTAATATTCCCAATTTTGGGAGATTTACTTTGCATAAGAAATTTAATGGTAGTAGCAAAGCAGTAGTCTATCTAGCTATATGTACAGAATGCCCCTATTTTTACATTGGAAAAACTATTAATGCTATTAGGAGTAGTGTCTACCAATATTACTGGGACATTCTTAACAAAGAAACAAAAAATGTGCTAGCTATACATGTTTCTACGCATGAAGGACATGACCTCAAGTTTATAATCATTGATCAGGTAGCCCTTAGGGACAGAGGGGGACTACTTAATGACTATCTGGAATACAAGGAACTCAAGTGGCAGCTTTGAACAAATGCAGGTACCTATCCAGGGTTGAATAGCACCATTTCCATTAGTTCTATTCTTAGGTTAAAAGCTAAATTTTTTATGTAATAATATTGTTAGAAGGGTGCTTATATTTTCTTTTTTTATATATTACAAAAAGTGTTTTAGTATATTTTTTCATATGAGATCTTTTTTTGTCTTTTTGTCGGTGTTTATCGTTTATAAGATGGCTAGTGCAATATGTTTTATGCAAGGAAGAACATATACATAGTATTTTAGTGTGTATATAGATGTTTTATAATTATGTTTCAATATTGCAATGTGGTTCTTTAAGAGTTAAACAGTAATGCAAATGTTTTAATTGGGTGACAATTGAAGGGCATATAAAAGCTGGGTTGAGTTGTATAATTTATTTCTGATGAAGTTTCAAATTCATTGAAATGAAAGGCCTCAAAATAAATATTTTGTGAATTGGGTCTTCGCTGTCTTTGTTTTATCAGTATATATATATATATGTATATATATATATATATATATATATATATATATATATATATATATATGTATATATATATATATATATATATATATATACACACATATATATATATATATATATATATATATATATATATATATATATATAGAGCGAGAGAGAGAGGAATAGTGAAAGAACAGTTAAGAGCTAGCAGATTGACAACAAATGATAATAATTTTATGGAAGAAGTGAGAAGTGTGTCAGATGAATTTAAAAATAATGCTTATGAGGATGATCTTGTTAATGAATGAAAACATAGTGTCTTACCTTACCTTTTTCATTCTGCTATGCCATCTCCATAATATGTTTCACTGCTGTGCATCTTTATTTAAGCCTCCTGCTGAAATCATTCTTTCTCTCCATATTTTTCATTTTGGTTCCTTCCTTACATTTTTCACCAAATAGCATTTGCATCCCCCTTCATCCTATATTATCTCATTTTCTCTCATCATGTTTCTAGCAGTCCATCTATAAGGTCCCCATTTATTCTCCAGTTCTCTTCTTTTTCCCGTGTCATAGTTTTCCAGGCCACTTTATATTCTACAGCCATTAATCTAAAAATATTTGCTATCTGACATTCTTGCAAGCTAACTTGCATATATGGAACCCCTAGTCTCCCTCCTTCATCTAAAGCTGTAATTTCTTTCATGACACCCTCAGCTTTTCCTCTTCCCATATATAATTCCTACATAGTTGCTTCACTATTTTCAACAAGATTTGTCTAGGTAATGTCCAAAATACTTGCCCTGCATATACAGACTTTGGCATTATGCTCATCTTCACCACCTTGGTCTATATCCATTTCATAGATGTCCACCTTTGTACTTGTTCTTTTACTTTAGTGTATATGCTATTGTATGTTCTGTCTATTGTTTTCTCATAGATGTTACATAACCATATTCTAGGCATCTAATTTGCTCTTCCCACATCTCACTTCTATCCATCTGTTCTTCATCTCTCTCACTTTCCTTTACTATTAATGCTTTGGACTTCTCTCTGTTGATCTTACAGCACAAGAGTTTACCAAACTCTCTCAATATTCTCCAAATCTTCTCCATGTCCACAGGCTGGGAGACAGACAACAGGATGTTATCCACATATAAATTATTTCCTTTTCAGTGTTTCCACATTTAAGGCCCTGATATTTGAATTTTTATTATGTCTGCTAGTGTTTCAATATACATTGCAAACAACAGTGGGGAAAGCAGGCAACCCTGGCCTCTGTATTTCCACCTCCTCTAAAAGTCTGGCCCTGATCTCTATCCTTCCCATTGCCTTATTGTTCAGTCCCTTTAACAGCTTTGCCCACTATTCTGATAGTCCCCATCTTATTGCTACTTCTCAATATCTAGTGAAATTAGGCCCAATTCCCTACTGTTTTCATGGGTATATTGTATCATAAATAAGGTTTTGATGAGACTGCCTACTGTTCTTCTAACACCCTCACCACCCAAACTCTGTCTGGTCTTCATTCATATTGTTTACCAGCAGTTTTCCTAATCTGTTCACCTTTATCTGAATAAAACTTTTACAATCATGAATCAAGATTGATATGGGTCTTTAAGATAGAGGTGTGATTGTGTATCTTTGCCAAAAACTCTAATCCTCCCAGCCCTGTATTATCCTTTTAATTTATCTTTCTCTCTCACTGCTCTCTTTGTTTCTTCTTCTCCTTTTGCTTTGCAAAGTCTTTAATTCACTTAACATCTCTTTACATTTCCTTCCCATTATGTATCACTACCAGTACTGTCTCTAAATAGGAACTCGGGGGGAGGGTGTCCCCCTCTATATTTCACTGAAGAACTTCACACATCTATCTGCTATTTGCATTTTCGTTAGTTCCCACAAATCTATCAGGATACCATTGCTTATTGGGATTTCCCTTTCACCAGTTATTCCCATGGCCTTTTTATATCATTCCTTGTAATTGGGCCTATTAGACTATTTGTTAGTTCTAGCCCTATCCTTCTTCTATAAAATGGTTACCACTTCTCGAGTAAGACTTCCCATGCTTCTACTTCCTGTTTATATAACTCTTGGTAATACTCCTTAAACCATTCCAAGATTCCTTCTAGAGTTTCTATCGACTCCTGTCCCTCTCCTGTTTGTATCCTGTGAACCCCTCTTTCAACTTTCTGTTGCCTTTATCTTACTGCCAGTGCTTTCATAGCTTTAGGACTCAAACTAAAGTCAAAATTCTTTATTGCCACTCTCTTTTCCCAAAAACTCTAATCCTCCCACCCCTATATTCCTTTTAATTTCTCTTTCTTTCTCATTGCTCTGTTTCTTCCTTTCCTTCTCTTTATAAAGTCTTTAATTCGCTTAACATCTGTTTACATTCCATCTCTCTTACTTTCTTTTGTATCCTACTCTAACTTGTTGCTTTACATCATTCAATTCCTTGTTTCTCCCTTCCTTCTGATATTCTAGTTTCTCCGTTATTATCCTTTCTTTCCATATGTTATTCTCTTCCCTTTTCATTAGATGGGACAACATAATCCTGTGCCTAACCGTCTCTCTTCCTCTCTTCTTAGTTGAATCCCAATAATTGCTTGAGCAGAAAGAGTAAATGTGCCCAAGTTCCACCTTATTAGTAGATGCTTGTGATCTACTGACAAATAGCATTTATCTATATCTTCCCAACTTTGGTGCTTATTGGAGTAAAAGGTATACCCTTCCTCTCTGTACTTGTACTTTTCAGTCTCCAAGAATCCGTCATCCTGAATAGACTTCCTTAAAAATCTTCCTTCCATTGTAACTATCCTATTTCTTGGCCCCTTATCCACCTCTGTTTTCCCTGTCACTATATTCCAGTCTCCTATACATATTGTTATAGTCTCTCTGAATCTTATTACTTCTGTCAACATACTGTTTAGCACTTGTATCCTTGTATTTGTTGGAAGATGTATACTGCAACTATCGTGACCATGACTCCATCTATTTTACCCTTAATACCTGCAAATCCTTTCACATCTTCTGTCTTTTCCACTATGCTCATTGTCCATGTAATCTTTTTTTAAATTCCCCCTTTTTCTTTGTCATTTTCCATGCTGAGCTTGTCACTAAGATATATCTCCTGCTTGTCAACTTTTTATGATCCTCAGTGGAGAGGCGGGTCTCCTGTATTGTTAAGGTGTTAGTTCTTGTTTTTCTTATCCCCTTAACATTCCAGGATTTTATCACATATTTCCTGTCCTGTCATCTTGATGTCTTGTTTGTTTTTCCTTCTACCCTCTTTATATTTAATGTTTCAACCACCTTGCCTAGTTTCCTCTTCCACTTCTCTTTCTCTTTCTCTTTTTCCTTCTTTTGTCTCTAGATTCTTCTTTGCTCCTTCCCTTTCTTTCCTCATCTGCTTTTCCCTTCCTTCCCTTATAACAATATATACATATAGAACCTGCTTCCATCTCCAGAGTTTAACATTTTCTGAATAGCTGTGGCAGCCTCCTGACCCCATTTCTGTCATAACTATGGTAGTGCAATATTTTGCATTTGGGTTCTTTAATTCTTCTATGCATTGTTCATTTCTTCTTTCCTCTCTGAGGTTCCCCTTGTGTTACCTTAACTTCTTATACAGTTTGATCATATTGCCCTGATGTATGATATGCTGTTATATCACTGTTCCCCTCATGATGTATGATATGCTGTTATATCACTGTTCCCCTCATGATGTATGATATGCTGTTATATCACTGTTCCCCTCATGATGTATGATATGCTGTTATATCACTGTTCCCCTCATGATGTATGATATGCTGTTATATCACTGTTCCCCTCATGATGTATGATATGCTGTTATATCACCGTTCCCCTCATGATGTATGATATGCTGTTATATCACTGTTCCCCTCATGATGTATGATATGCTGTTATATCACTGATCCCCTCATGATGTATGATATGCTGTTATATCACTGTTCCCCTCATGATGTATGATATGCTGTTATATCACTGTTCCCCTCATTAGCTTCCATCTTTGCTTGTGTACTCACCCATTTCATTTTCTTCCTCACAATACCTACTCTATGCTCTCTTCTTGTAATTTTCTCCTCTTCTCCCCTCTCATTTTTTTTCATTAGGAGTTACTTAAAAAACAGCTTGTTTAGTATTAGCTTGCTGTATATTTACCTCCTTATTATTACTGTCTGTTTCCATTTACTCTCTCCTGCCCCGTCTTAGTAAATCATAGTCTTCTTCCTTTCAAACTGCTTCTGTTGTGAACATTCTTTTTTGTTTATGATCTCTCTGGCTTCTCTACTTCCTGCTTCACAGCTTCTAATATTTTCTCTCCTCTTCCATAAAACTGCGTAGATACCAAGCCTGCATTGATTTCCTCCTCCTGATGATATCTTCTCCTTCTCATGTTGACTCTTGGGTTGAACCATTTCACCTTTTCCACTTTTGTACTGCATATTCGCCAAACCTGTGTCCTACTGTGTTGCATACTATTAGCTCCTTCTACACATCACAATAGTATTAGTCTCCCTTAGTACTTCATATGTCATCTACCGCTCTTCATTCATTGGACATATATATATATATATATATATATATATATATATATATATATATATATATATATATATATATATAGATATATTGTACTTTACTATTTGATTACTTCTTCTGTGTCTTGGCTAATCACACATCCACCCCCCTTATTTGACTAGCTGCAGATCCTGGCTAGTGTACTCTGTATAATTGTCTGGCCTTTACTCTCTTCAGCCCTTTTCCATTTGCTTCTTTTTAGCTTTCATTACCCTTTTCCAAACTTTTGTAAGACTCCAAGCACCTATTCAACTAATGCAAACATATTTCCTAATACTGTAACAGCTAAAGATCCCATATATATATACCTAAATATAATATAACTAGTCAAGAAATTATTTGCAAACCAAGGTATCATTTTTCAGTTAGTATCATTTTCAATTAAAGTACAATAAAATAAGTAAACAGGAAGACATATTTTATTATCCTGTTGACTTTGTCCATTCAGTAGAGCTGTTTTTTGCCTTTTTTTCTCAGTGTTTTTGCATACACATAACGCACGATTACTAGATGCAGTGCCCAATCTGTCCATTTTCAATCTTTTTTCCCCACTGTTCATTGTGCCCTTGTTTACACACATTTCACCTGTCATTTCAGACCCTTTCTACAGAGGCCCTTTGTTTTCTTCCATGCCTGCCTAATTAGATGCACTGTCTCCCTGAGTTTCTGTTGCTTCTTGAATAAAGGGAAATAGCCATTCCTTTATGCAAGCCACTTGGTTTCCCTCAATCCTCCTGCAGGTGGTCACTTCCCCACTGCTCCTCTCCTCTATTGAAGTTTACCCTGAGACTAGCTGGCTTCATTCAAATATCCCATGCTTCCTTTAAATTACTGGTACCTTATGTGAAAATCCTCATATGTGCTGGTTATAACAATCTCCATCTGATACCTTTCTCTCTACAGGTTTTCATTACTGGTATGAATGAATTTCTCTTTACCCTCATTTAGTAGAAGACTTGGTCTATAAAAAATCAGATCTTCTGCAATTTTTAGTTTTTCCCCAGTTTCCACACTTTAAGTACCTTTCTCCTATGTTTCATATGAAAGTAAACACACAATCATTGGCCTGGGTTTCCTAGAGGTCTCTTGGCTTGGCCATACAGTCTGATGCACTTGTTCAGTGCTGATGTCTGTCACTGAGATTCCAGCCTTACTTGCCAATAGTCTTTCATAGCCCTGACACAATCTGATCTTCCATATTTCTTTTAAATACCTATTATTGTTATGTTCTTCCTTCTTACCCTGTCTTCTAGATCAATTGTTTTTGTCTCCAGGCATTCCAATCTGGTGTCTGCTGAGTCCATGCTAGCCCTAAGTTCCTCATTTTCAGATAGTAGTTATTGAATAGCAAAAGTGTGTTCATTAAGCCCCTACAGTACTAACTCAATTTTTTCCATGGGCTGCAAGGTTTTCCATTAGTAATCTTTTCATATCAATTATTTCTTTCTGTACTGTTTCCAAAGTAGCAAGATCTTGCAGAAGGGGTTTAGATCCTTACACTGTGTATTTCTGATTCCCTTTGACTTGTTAATGTCCAGTAAATCTATCAGTAATGGGTCGGGGATGCCTTATATACCAGACACAGGTCACCTCTTAGCAGTCTGTAGTATTCTGAGTATAGTGACAGGGCTTTGAGTCTGTCCATGTAGAACATGTTGCTTAGGCCTTGAATCCTTTTAATAAGGTATCTTTGTCAACATTCCAGTTATTGCATGTGTCTGGACAGATGCACATTAAAGGAGGCATTATATTCAATGAGTAGCTTAATGAGGGATGAGTAAAGAGGGACAATGACACCCCTAGATTTAGACACAATCCTTTTGTTTATAAGCTGTGAAATATGGAACGATTTTCTAAACAATAACAGGTACATGTTGGTCAAAAGTTAGGAGAATGTTAACATAAGTTTCCAAATCCTGAACAACTGGGTCAACACTTAGGGGTGTTTTGTCATTATAGTATTTCCCTGGGGTAGACAACTTCACAAAGGATACAATAATGCTTTCTTTTTTGGCATTTAGTTACAGTCCATGATTTTAGAACCAGTTATTTGTTTGGGACAAACCTTTTGCAGGATGGGAAAGTCATCTGGGGATTCAGTGATGGCTCCTAGCTTGCAGTCATCTGCAAACTTAGTTAGCCAGAGCACTTTGATGTTGGATTTTACTTCAGAAAAGTAGATGCCAAAGAGGAGAGGACTCAGCACAGAACCTTGGGGAACTCCATTGATGACTGGTCTCTTAGTGCAGGTAATGTTCCCTATTTTGATTATTTCCATCCTATCTGTGAGTCAGTTGGTAATCCAATGAGTGACATAGGGGTTTATTCCCAGTTTATTTAGCTTTTCTATTATGCCTGAGTGGGAATTGTGTCTTTTTTTCTTCCCCTCTTGAATATTCAGATCATTGATCACTGCTGCTCCTTATATATTATGTATCTAGGTATACTGATTACTTTTTTTTTAGCTATTAATCTTTCTTAAGATGAAGGAGCTCTACAGATTTGCTGTTTGATAGCGTGGAGCCATACTTGATCCCCAAGGCACCTATTTCCTGACGACATACAACATGTCTCAAAGGAGGCTAAGAAACTGGCTGCTAGAAAATTCTATTTAGTTAAATGGAAAATATTTTTCTAGTTGGTGCCAGAAGAGCCATAACTCTCTCAAGACTGAATCTCTTCTGGTTCTCCAGAATCTGTGCAAATTTTTCAAATCTGTCCTTTTCTATTCTTCATCTATTAAGATAAATATTTTGACCATTTCTGCTTGTCTGCCCTTAGATTCCCCCTTTCTTTCCTTTATCAGATGAAACAATTTTTGACAGAGGCGCAAGACATCTGTCCACATAGAAAACAGATGACTCTTTCTTGGGATCATAACTTTGTGTTAGAAAAACTTAACTTTTACTATTTGACCGAAATTGTCAAGCTGATTTTAAGTTCTTAACATGGAAGACATTTGTACTTGCTGCTCTGACTTCAGCTAGGAGAGTATCTGTGCTGCACAATGTAATGATAGTACAACCTTATCTTACCTTTCATAAGAACAGGGTACCTTAAAAAGTAACATTTCCTTCATGTCAAAGGTAGTTTCCAAATCCAATTTAAATCAGTCTGTTTGCCTCCCTATGTTTTTTCCTGAATCAAAAATAAGGGAGAGAGAATCCTACATACTCTGGATGCCTACAGGAAACTCAGGTACTACAGTGACAGGGCACATGTCTTTAGAACATATGATCAGCTCTTCATTTCTTTTTAAGGTAAGAAGGAAGGACAACCAATATCAAAACTGACAATTTCCAAATAATTACCTGATGCCATCTAATTTAGCTATTCTCATCATGGAAAGCCACTTCCTCTGAAGGTCAAAGCTTGCTCTTCTAGAGCTTTGACTACTTATAGAACATTTTGGAAAGGGATGGACTCTAGAAGTATTCTTGTGGGAGAAATTTGGTCATCCGTGCATACCTTCACCAAACATAATTTCTTAGTTAAGAAATAGAAACAAACGCCATTGCCATTTTTTATCTATTCACTTTGGTTCAGGTATTGGCCAACTTCTTTAAGGTATATTTGACTGGGAGGCTTGAAATAGTAGCTAATGTAGTTGCTTTTGTCCAGCCTCAGAACTACCTCTGGGCATATTGCCTACTCACGATCTTTGTATGAGTTAAGTAGGTTGTCCTGTAACTCACACTTAGCAGACCATCCTAGTGAACTTCCCAGGAAATCTATCCTAATTTCAATCTCCTAAACAAGTTATTATTGAAGCATTTTTTACCCTAGGATCAATGGCCTAATTACTTTGCTTTATGTCTTTGCTATAACTATGTTTCACCTACTAATATACTTCCTCAGAAAAGTAGTGCCCTTATGAATTTTGAGATGCCTGCTTGCACTTCAATGCTATTGATCATGACCTCAGGGCATGCGATGATACCAAACACCAGTATTTCTATTTCAGCACAGTATGGGTTGATGTCAATGATTTTGGTGTCAAGTATTACCACAATATCAATAATTTCAACTCCATTCCTCTTGGCATCTATGCCACATGCCAGGATCTTAGTGCCAGTGTCAACACCATCCCTTTTGGTATCATTGTGGGCTCAACCTACCTGGTCTTGGAATTTTTGGTACTGCGTCTCTCAGCAAAAGATGCAGCTCTGGACATCAAAGCAGCAAGCCCCTTTGCAGTGGTCTCACTCAATGCTGTTGTTTCAGTTTTGATGCTGGGACTTGCTGTGCCTATTCCTGAGCTCTTCACTCTTCAACTTATTATACAACAGCAGTTGAATGGGTCACATTCCTTCTGGAACCTTCTTTCATGACATATGTACCACAGAGGTCTCCTCCTCCTCTTAAGACTCCCTTTTCCCTGTACAGGAAGAAGTATATTGAACGATTCATACCAACTCAGTTCCTTCAAAGTCCAGTAAAACAAAAAGCACTATCAGTAAATTAAATAAAAGCATTTTTTCTTCAGGCAGATATACAGACCATAGTGCATAGTGCATAGTAAAAGGTCTGGTTTGCTGAAAGTGTTTTTTTCAGCAGACTTTGTTTAATTCTTTGGGCTTCATAGAAATAGCTGTTCATCATCTGTTATGTTCCTTACATTGACTTCCTCTGGCGACTTTCACAGTAGTTGTTAATGACAAAGAGGGCGCTTGATTTTCCACATTTTCTCCCTGGATGACCTCAAGTGGATATTGGATGTGATGTCCAAATCTATGTCTTCCATTGAGGCCATTGTTATTAAGGGTATGTTTTCATGGGAGGCTCTCTAGCATGATTTGCTTTGTTACTCTGACCTGCTATTATGGGAAATGTTTCTCTTCTTGCTAGATATGAAAGTTATGTACTTACCATATTAACAGATCTGTAAATATAATGCCAGCCTCCATAATATACCATCTACCTGCTTTGTCTGTAGCATATTGGAGTCTTAGTTCTCTCTCCTTTCTATTGGACATTCAGTTCTCTCTTTCTCCTTTCTGTTGGACATTTGAGATTCTCTATAATAAAATTCCTAACCTACATGCCTGGCTTACCCACAACCAGCCAAACATAGTTGCCATCTGAGAAACTTGGCTGAAACCACACATAAGAGATAAGGAAAGCCTGCCTCCTGGCTGCCATATGTTTCGTAATGACAGGTCCAACAAAAAAGGAGGTGGTGTAGCCATAATCTACTCTTCCACCTACTCAATTAGCCCATACAATACTGAATTAACCATAGCTCTCTTATAATTGAACAAACACAAGTCCATATGCAGAGCTGCTCTTTACATCCCTCCAGGTAATAACATCCGAATACTAGAAGACATTCTCTCCTGGTTATCCTCTAACATTAAAAAAGAAACTTTCATCCTCGATGATGTAAACATTAACTGGGCCACCATTAACTCTCAATTCCCCTACCTAAACAATCAAGCTCTTTAATGTCGCCCGGTTAATAAACTCCCCCACCAGGCCAAACAACTCCCCCATGAGGCCAAACAAAGATGGAACCTCCGGCTCCATCATTGACTGGATCTTAGTGTCTTGTCAAAATCTAATCTCAAATTCATTAATCCTTCCTGGCCCCTTCAGTGACCATCTACCAGCCTTTGCTGACCAGTACCCCCTCCCTCTTCATAAACAACATCACTACATTCAAACCCAAAACCGGTACAACTTCAACCCACAAACATTTTCAGACTACCTAAAACTAACTGACTGGACACCTTTAAGAAGTCTGCCCCTTGACAATGCCACCAACTCCTTTAATGAAACTTTACCTACTCAATAACCTTGCTCCTCTCAGGACCAAAAGACTTAAATCTATAACTTCTCTCTGGCTAGCTAAAGAAACTAAACAGATCATGCTCCCAAGAGACAAAAAGTGGAAACAATACCAAATAAATAATCAACCTACAACCCTACTAGAATTTAAACAACTCTGCAACTCCATAAAAAAACTAATAACCAGAGACAGCAAAAAATATTACTCTAAGCTTCAATCTGAACATATTAACAACCCTAGAAAATTCTGGAATACTATCTCCTGCCTCCTTCACTCTAGCAGTAAAGACAACCCATGCCCAAACCCTAACTGCTCTGAGCAAGAAACAGTCTCTCTACTTAACACCTTCTTTATGGAATGTATAGCCAAACTTACTGCCAGCTTCCCTCCAATATCCCCCCTCCCCATGCCTTCTCCTCTGATCTCAAAACACATACCCCTTCCTTCAGCCCCTGTGCCCACACACATAATAAAAAACTCCTCCTCCAACTGAAGCCATACTCCAATGCACCAAATAATTTACCTGCATCCTTCCTCAAACTATCTGCCAACAGCATAGCCTTCCCTATCTCCATCAAATAAATAGGTTCATCCAAGAATTGTATGTTCCCTCACTTTGGAGACATGCATTCATCATCCCACTCCATAAAGATGGTAAAAACACTGACACCACTAATCTCTCCTATTGCCATACTTTCCCCACTCTCAAAAGTCCTGAAAACATGTATTCACTCACAGCTGATGCCTTATCTAACACAAAACAACCTCCTAACCCCCACACAACATGGAGTCCATCCTGGCCATAGTACCATCACTGTACTTCTCTCCTTCCTCGAGCCCATTAACCATGCCCATGACTCTGGCAAAATCAGATCAACACTGTTCCTAGACCTTTCCAAATCCTTCAACACCATCTCCCACCCTATACTCCTATCACATCTTTCCTCCCTCAATCTCTTCCCTTCCACCATAGTCTGGTTCACCAGCTACCTCTCTAAAAGACAACAATCTGTTAAATGGAAACATTCCACCTCTTCCTTTCTATACACGCCTACTGGGATACCCCAAGGTTCTGTCCTTGACCCATTACTTTTCAATATATTCATGAACTACTTTCACCACCCCATCTCCAATTCGATACTAATCCAGTGTGCAGATAATTCAACAATCATTGGCTCAGCTGACACCCCTTCCAACCTTCTGCAGATAACCCAGTCAGCTTTTTTAAATATTGAAACATGGATGCAAAACAACCACCTAGCCCTTAATGCCAATAAAACCAAATTAATGATTTTTTCCCCATCTAAACACTCCCCCATTGATAAAAACTCTTTCAAGATCATAAGCCAGAATAACACCCCCTTGAAATTGCCCCTCACACCAAACTGCTCAGTGTCATTATTGACTATCATCTAAAATTCGATATCCACATCCAAACTAACATAAAAAAACACCAAAAATTAGGACTTATATATATATATATATATATATAGGCATAACCGTTATCTCACCCCGTCCACCATAAAGACACTTGCCTCCACATTCCTTCTCCCCTCCCTAATGTATGGCACTCCTCTGTTCTTGAATCTTCAGCTTGGCCTTCAAACTAAATTAGAAACCTGCTACAATAAAATCTGCAAATTTGGCACCAACTCTAGGAACTCATCCCATCACTGCATCTCCCTCCACTCACAGCAGTGGCTCAAGCTTCCCAACTATCTGAACCTCCTTAAACTTATCACTGCCCATAAGCTCATATTTAACACATCTTCCTGTCCCTCTCTCTCTACCTCCATAACCCCTATATTCCTAATTGCTCACTTAGGTCAGAAAATCAGAACCTGCTCAAAATCTACAAACCTTTATGGCCACCTGGACACTCTCTGCTCTCCTGGTCCTTACCTTAACTATGGAACTCTCATTCTCCCTCCCTTAGAAACACTCATAACCACTCTAACTTTAAATCCCTCCTCCATTCCCACCTATCTTCAAAGCAGGAATGCCCCTGCTCCTTCCCCACACAGGACCCTCTTATATCAAAACCCACCTTCTAACTCTGGGCATCATCTCTGCACTCACATCATTTGCCCACCTACTCCTCCTTAACCTCCAGATTGTGTTAATAGTTTATTTCCAACATTGTAATTCACTGTTAATGACCCTTAGACTGTTCTGTTAGATTTTTACTACTATTATTGTGAAATGTAAAATTTCAATTGTAATTCAATGTTAATGACTCTTAGACTATACAGTTGCTAGATTTTATTATTATTGTAGAATGTAGATTTATTTTTAATGTAGAATGCTGCATAAAGGTGTATGACTTCTTTGCTTTGTATATGTATATGCGAATATGTTTGTCATTGTTACTGGAGCTTTTCTCCATGGGCCTCTATTGAAAACGGGCTCTTTTTAGGCCCAGTGGACTTCTCCGGTCATCAAACTGAAATAAACAAATAAATAAATAATAATAAATTTGCCCATCATGGCAAAAATGTGGAGACACTTAGCACAATAGTGCACTATGCAGTATGGGAGGATATTTGCCAGCCTGCGGGGTATTTACTTGCCTAAAAAGCCCACTGTTAATAAAATAAAAATGTGCTGTATGTCTATATATTTGCATCTACTAATTAACACCGCCCTTTCTCCTGAGGCATCATCACCTTTCATAAACTTTTCACAAAAACACAATCTCAACCCACCCTACTAACTCTGAGCATCGACCATGCATTCTCTATCCTAGCACCTAAACTATAGCTCCATTCCTCTCCCAGTCTGAGATGTCTAAATTACCCTCACTTCAGACAACAGCTCAAGGAATACCTCTTCACCAATGCAAAGTGCAGCTGCACTCACACAGGTCACGTTACATGAACCCTGCAGCACTCTCACATGCCCTTTTATCCTTATTTCATCCTTCCTTATGTTGTCAATCCCTTTACTTATTGCTTCTCATTCATCCTTCTTCCCTCTTTTCTTTGCATCTCTCTCACACTTCTACTTTCTACTTTCTACTCCTTTTCCCTTTGCATACATCTGTGGTTCTTTCTCTGTCTTCTCCCCATGGTATCCTTTCTTACAACTATTCTCACTTGCATCTTGTAATGTTTTCTTACCTCTCTATATATAATGATATGCTGCTATCCTTGTAGCATAAGCCATCTTGGTCATTATGGTTACATCTTATCCATAAAACTCTACTGAGCATAATTCCATGTTCTCCATCCATGTTTTGACATTTTAACTGCTTCTTGAACTAAATGTTGGTGCATATTCTTATCTGTAAAAAAATATTTATCTATATTGATGGAATGATCTATATCTATCTATATATCTATATCTATATATATATATTTGAGTGTGTATGGTGTGTGTGTTTTAGCCTATTCTTGTGTCTGTAAATATGTTTTATTCCTTATGTGATCCTATTCACCCAAGCTGTGCCTGCAAATGGTCCATTGAGATCAGTGCATTACCACAGTAAACAAATATAAATAAATAAAATATATATATCAAGTGTTTTCTTCACTTACTACAGTAGACATAGACTCCATCAGACTATAAAATTGCAATGAAAATATCCAGTCTTTAAATGCTAAAATAAATAAATAAACATCACATGACTAACAGAAGATATGCTGTCATTTATACCTGGATGGGAAGTGGCATTTAATTTTAATTGCCAGTATGATCCCTTGTACTATGTTTCCCATGCCCCGCCTTTGAGTTCTTGAGGAATGATGTCAAGAATCCCAAATAAAAAGTATTAAATTTTACACAAGTGGTGGAATGTTTATATAAAGCATTTTAAATATTTTGCCTCTCAATATTATAGTGATGTTCATATATTCACCTCCTCTCAGTTTTTCCAATATAGAAGGCTAGGTAGGTGCCATATCTTGCTATATCTATATTATTGCACTGCTGTTACAGTTACCATATTTTAAAAGTAATTTATGTTTCCCAACATCTTCTAACTGTATTCCTAAGTCCTCTAAAATATATTTGCATTGCCCATACATTTCACATTTATGTGCCTAACATTTGTTTTAGTCTTAAAAATAAGGGTAGCCAAATTATGACCACTATCTATATTATAACAAGTTATCATTTTTCTGTTGATTTTAATTGCATTTCATAATTTACTTCTTAAAATTATTCATCTTTTTAATACACATAAGGTTTTTACTAATCCTTATTTTTACAGTGACCAAACAAATTGAGATTTATCATTTTGTTCCACTTGCCTATTGTCTTTTTCTGTTTTTAAACACACTTTTAATATATCACACAAGATTATTACATTGTATTTCATTATTCATTTACTTTATTCTATTGCTTGTTTCAGCAGTGTTTTTAAATTTATTTTATTTCATTTAATGTGCTATAATTAGATGCTGCACTTGACAGGTTTTATACTGATCGAGTATTGTTTTACTAATTTGATTCTGTATAAATTTGGATTTTTGACTCCTTGCAAGTAGTTCTGATGAAGTCTATGTTCTAACTGGGGTGAAAGTGCATGAATTAAATGCTGTGCTAAACATTTTTGTGTGGATTGCCATGGTGAATAAACATCTTGGTCTGGATTTATTTGTTGGTAATTTCTTTTGGACCAATCTACTAGTTTCCTTTTATGTGTTATTCAGTATGGAATTACCTTTCTGAAATTGTATCAGAAAAGAACTTTATTTTAGATGATCATAATTGGCAGAGTGCTATATTAAGTATTTCACAAAAAATATAATTAAGAACATGGATCTGTTGTTTTGATCTGCTGTGCAAACACACACGCGCACACACGCGCACACACACACTCACACACACACACACACACACACACACACACACACACACACACACACACACACACACAATCTCTCTTACACACACATCATATTGTTACACATGCAAAGGTTTTGAAGACCATATTCACAGAAATTTAACCTCGACAATCCATAAGGTAAACAAAACCAGAATGTCACATATTCAACATATTATTCCAGCCTCCCACTTCACAAACAAATTTAGCTCCCTCCCTCTTTTCCACCCACCAAGACATATATTGAAAAAAAAAATTGTTTTAAAAAGCTGTTACGAAAATATACAGATGGTTGCCTCTTAAACTATATGACTGGTAGTCTAAACATCACTTCCCTGACATCTAGCTAAATAATTTCATTTTACAGTCCAATGAAGTGTCCAGAGCTACTGAGGTTGTACTTAAGATCCTGTTATCTAACCTCAGGAGGGAGCCATAGCTGGCCATCATATGTGACAAGAGTTGACAGCAAAGCAGGAGGTTGAATTTCAAGGAACTTTGATTTCAAACAGTCTGTGAACATCACAACATAAGCTTATCAGTACTTCATTCTGCCAAAGGTGGTTCTGTGATCCAGAAAGGGTGTACTGATCAATGACAGCAGAGAGTGGGGAGGAGAATGACCAGTAGCCAAGCAGCCACTGGTTTTACTGGCAGAGCACCCCCCCTCACAAAATGATGAATTTTTCTTGGGAATGTGTGAATTTTTACCTTCTTTTTAAAAAGCTGTTAGCTATTTCTATTAGAACTTTAACTTTTTGTGGAATTTATTCAACTTTTAAAACATTCTTTCTATTAGAAATTGTTAGGTCTGAGAGGAGTATACAAGGTGTCCCCCTCGTGGTAACATTTGAAAGTCGGAGACATCCCTTTTGCATGAAGATGTGCAGCACCACCATTGTTTAACTCCACATCCCTGCTATATACTAATCAGGCATTTAGGGGGAGAGGAATATGCTAATTAACCAAGTTCTCTCTAATGTAACTGCCTATGGTAAAGCAGTTATGCAGCCAAGCAATTCAGACAAATACTTGTGTGCATAACTTAGCATGGCTGCTCGTGGTGTGGTAGAGGTAAGTACTAGGTAATTTAGTGGTCAGGTAGTGTTACGGCATGTGTGAGTGTCTGTATGTGAGAGCCTGTGTGTGACAGTCTGCATCTGCCTGAGAGGTCTCTGAAGTGGAGGGTTAGTGAGGGCGTATGCTAGGTATGTGTATGCTTGTGCATGTTTGTGTGTGTGTGTGTGTGTGTGTGTGTGTGTGTGTGTGTGTGTGTGTGTGTGTGTGTGTGTGTGTGTGTGTGTGTGTGCGTGTGTGTGTGTGTGTGTGTGTGTGTGTGTGTGTGTTTGTGCTTGTGTATGAAATGAATAATGTGTGAGACTGTACGTGTATCTGCATGTGTGTGCATGTGCATGGAATGAATATGTGGGAGTGACTAATGAACAAAGACTGCAAAATTGTATCAGAGGAGACCACTAGCCACCAGAGATAACGTCAAAGACATGTGATGGGGGGACCACTAGACACCAGGGATACTTTTTATCATCATGCATTAATGGCACTTATATATAACATGGGTAAGGGAAACACCTAGGCATTAGAAAGAGCTCTCACATGCCTTAATCAAACTTAAACATGATGAAGATAAAGGCAATCACTAGACACCATGAAGAACTCTTACAGCTCCACTTAAACCTAGTGGGGACTGGGGAGAACTACTAGACACCAGGGAGAACTCTGAAAACATGGGCCATGGGGAACACTAGACATCAGGGATACTCAATTTAGCATGCCTTAAAGACATTTAATAAAAAAAAAAAAAAAAAAAAAAGTAGTGCAGGGGACCACAAGACACCAAGGCTACGTATAAGTAACGTTCCTTAAAGGCACTAAAAGGGATTCCAACCCTGTACTCTCCAATGGACAATATTAGTCCTCTGCACCAGCACTAGATACCACGGATGTAGTGCAAAAAAAAAAAGATATTAGAAATATGTAAATTACAAAGGTGGGAAAAGAGCTTCAAGCCTTGCACACTTGCTACAAAAAAAATCTCAGCATTAACCCACTGCACAAACTGATAAGTTAATGCAACAGTGCTTTTTAACATATAATAAGTACCTTAGGCATTATTGAATACCTGCAACAATTTGTGACATATGAGGGGGGCAGAACAGGAAGCATTTGAGCACACCACTCAACTTTGTAGTGCAAGAAATCAAGTCAAAGCCAAAATTAATGGTGAGATAAAATCAGGTACAGATTTTAATTAGTCCTCTTAGAAAGTCACCCCCCCCCCAAGGGTGGTACAGTGGCACAGTGGATAGCATTATCACCTCACAGCAAGAGGTTCCCTGGTTTGATTCTTGGTTGGGGTGCTTTCTGTGTGGAGTCTGCATGCTCTCCCTATGTTTGTGTGAATTTCCCCTGGGTGCTCTGGTTTCCTCCCACATTGCAAAGACCTGCAGTAGGTGGATTGGAGATGCTAAATTGGCCATAGGTGTGTATTGTGGAAGAACTACAGTGGCAGTGCTAACCACCTGGTAGTGTAAGCCTTGACTCTAAATGAATGCCACTGTTGAAGTGACACCCTGACCCCATGTGGGAAAAAGGGGTGATGGATGGAACTTTGAAAGTCACTAGTGTAACTCGTTTTGCACTACCACACACTTGGTGAAGGATATGAAGCTTGAAACTCTAATGTCTGATATTAATGACTCATTGTAATCATCCATGATTTTACAGGGTTTGAAGAAGGAGAAGATTTTTCTGATGGTACAGGGACAGGTATGGAGAGAGTGTGTGTGAGTGTGTGTGTGTGTGTGTTTGTGTGTGTGTGCGTGTATTTCTGTGTGTGTGCACTCGTGCACATGTGCATGTGTGCGTGTGTACATGTGTGTGTATGTATTTGTGTGTGTGTGCATATTTCTGTGCGTGTGTGTGTGTGTGTGTGTGTGCATGTGCGTGTGTGTTTGAATTTGTGTATTGTGTGGGAGACAGTGTATGGGCAATGCTTGTACTAACGTGATGCATTGTCTGCCACTTTTAAACTGTCACAGGAAAGTATTGATCTGCAATCCTTGTTATGGTTAAAATATCTCTGAATACACTCGTAACATATTGTGTAAATAGCCCTTAACATGAGTGGTGAATCTCTTTCTGAATACCTGGGTTAGATTTAACAATCCATAATGGCTTGTTATATCTTGCAAAAATTCAACTTTCTGTTATTCAGAAGAGTTATTTCCCTATCTTTCTACTGTTTTCAAAAAGGGATTTTTTTATTCTTCCTCAGGGCTGATATAAGCAGTTCATGATTTGTTTAGGTCCTTTTTGCCCCTATGCCTCTTGACCATCAAGTTTCAGTGTAATGGACTTGATCCCATCCCCTTGTATTAAGAGGGCTACCCACCACATGTAGAAGAGTGAGAGACATCCAGGAGGGTCATTATACAGGCAGGCATAAAGGTATTTTGCATCCTTGCGGCATGCTTCCTATGAGGACTTTTTGTTGTATTGGTCTTAACTCCACCCCCGGGCAGTTTAACTATCTGCACTTATCCCCATGGAAGCTGACAGTGCTTTCCCCTTCTGAGTGAATGCTCCTATGAAGGTTACCACCAGGAAGTGACTCACTGGGCTGAATATGCATTTGTGTTGTCTCCCTTCTTGCTAGGGATTGTGATACTGTGTGTCCTGTTCCACCCCTCAGGATGGGCATGCCTATCTTGTTCTGTTAGCTCCATCAAGCACCATCTGCTAACCAAACTTGGGTCATGCTAGCTGTTGTCAGAGATTTATTTCTCTCTGCCACAGGAGGTATGAAGAGTATTTAATCTGTATAACTGAGTGGCACTACATTTCCAAGTGTCCCATGTGCAGATAGTTTTCTTCTTTTATCACGTGAGATAGGCAGTATCTGTAATTTTTGTATTTATTTTATCTTCCCCACTGCCTGGTAACCATCAGCCTCCATCTAGACCACATGGTCCATTCATTCCTCTTTTACTTGGGGTGAAAACTTGTGATGGCCCCTCTTTACCCCAGGCCAGTAATGAAGGAGCCCCAATCCTCACCACCAACACCGATGAGAGGTGGTCACTAAAAAACAGGAATGGTGGATTTACACAGTACTTCAAATGCAGCTCTCTGCATTCAACACAATATTCCCCAAGAGCACACAGGGAACATGGTCCACTGGGATTGGACTCTGTGTTTCTCCAGATCCCGAACAAGACCCACCTTGGAGCACTGTGTCCCAGTTCCAAGTATCTGGCAGTCACACTTGAATATCTGATTTTTCACACACACACACACACACACACACACACACACACACACACACACACACACACACACACACACAAAAATGCACCCACACACACAAAAACACACACAAATATACACACCTGGGAAAGGCTGATACAGATTCATCAGCTGTATCCCCTCTCTCCAGATTACAGGGTAGCTGCCACCGGCCAAATACTCTAAGGCTCTTACAAGGGGTAAACAATTATACTGTGTCAAATTAATACTAATATAAATGACAGAGTGTGACCAAAGTAGTAAGGCTTTTTGGAGTGGCCACAGTGACAATGAAATAAGTACAGGTACTCTCAATATATTAAAATATTCACTAAAAAAACAGCCACAACAAAAATGTATAAAAATATTTAATGATGGATAATAAAAATAGAAAACAGGACAATATTTAATATTTGGTTACAATAAACAGAGTTTTCAGTCATAGGAAATATAAAATAACACAGTTGGATATAATCTCACAAGCAGAAAAAAGAAATAATATTAAACTAATCTTACTTTTCTTAACTAAACTAAAGAGAAACTGTCCCTAGTTAACTCACTTAATATCGCAAGGCAAGATGTACTGCTGAGATGCTCACTTCCACAAGGCAAGCTGAGATACTCCATACACTGAACTGTGCAACTGCTGAACAACTGAACTGCGATAACTGACATAGATCTTTTATATATCAGATTCCAAAGAAAAACAAAAACAAAAATAAACTGCTGTGCCAGAGTTCCGTCCTTCAGCTGTTTATAGAATTACATAATTTCGAGTCACCTTACTCTGACACAGTCCACATTCAGAACTCTAAGATTCTGTTGCAGCATTTTTTTAACATAAGCAACTTTTACAAATACATTTTTAATACAAGCATCTGTACAAATTAATGTGACAGTTAAATGAATTAAGATTATTTACAAAACTTCAGCCAGCCATGATGGCATATGCCACACTTGCAATGTCTCACTTCTCCTGGTACAGCTGACAATACCTCACAAGTCATAAATGTAATTAAAAGATGTCATCATTTAGACATTTATTTTTTCCTTATTTTTACCCCTAACTCCTGGTACATATTTAAACAATGGTAATCTGCAGCAACAGATCACTAATTTCTAGAAGTAATGGAACCCCAAAAGACTGCTCTGCACTCTAGGAGATAGCACTACATGTATTTTCTAGTTTTCACAAGCGACTGTACCATGGGATCATGCACCCAGACATGTATGTCACACATTCCCAGTGAAGAAAGACAAGCCAGTAATGCCAGACCCCTCCTCCCATCACCATGCCAGCTTCAACAGAAGCCCAAGCAGCTAATCAAACTTGATTCACTGGGGGTGAAATCGGGGATTCATCCTTGTATGCCAACAAAGCTGACAGCTATGGCTGCAAAGGTATGTCAGTGTAGTCTGACCTTTCTGAATCTAGTTCTTTTTCTTCAGCTTTGAGATCATTATCAGAATCAAACTTAAAACCTCATGAGGAGTTACATTTCCCAGCTAAATGGAAAACCATATGATACCTAAGTGGCTCATGTGCCGATGAGTCCACTCTTACCACCTCTGTCACTAGCATTCTTGATCTCCTAGCTCTAACTCAGGATAGCTTCTCTTCAGTTGAAACATGGCTCTCAGACAATCAACTTGTACTTAATCCTAAAAAAACTAAACTCCTTCTCTTCTTTCCTAGAACACTGGCACATCACATATCCTCCTTTTAAATCACCTCCTTCAACAATACCATCATTAAACCTAAACCTTATACCAAACTTCATGGCACCATTGTCTACAATGAACTAAAATATGATGTACGCATCCAACAATGTATAAAAAACCTACCAGAAACTTAGTCTACTTTATCGTAATCAGCAATTCCTTACTCTTCCTCCAAACTCTCCTTAGCTCAGTCTCTCCTGTTACCCTGTGTATTGTATGCAGCTCCTATCATTACAAACATTCAACCTACACTCCTCTCCAAACTTGAACAAACACACAGTAAAATAGCCAGATTTGACACTAATCTTCCTTAGAAGTCCCATTACTGTCTTGCCCTTAAGGCACTTCAATGGCCCGGATTTCCTAACCAACTACTAATACAACAATTACATATTACTTACTCCATCCTGAATGACCCCCTTTCCTGCCCCTCTATCTCTAACCTAATATATTACTACTGCCCCCACCGTCACCTTTGTACAACTGACAAATACCTCCTTGATATCTACAAACCCAACAAAAATATAGAAAAGTTCCTTTATAAGTACTCAGTAGCTCATGCCTGGAACACACTTCCCCTCAATATAAGAAGCAGCTCTCAAAAGCACCTGTTTAAATGTGAACTGAAACACTATCTACAAAAGACCTGGTCCCACATCAACCCCCCACATGACAACTATCTCATTTGCAACTGTTCTTTGATATATCACCTCGATTTCTCCTCTTCTCTCTGTAGTGTAATTTTAACTTTTTCTTCCTATATTCAAAAACAGTTATCTCAGTACTACGTCTCTTTTGTCAATGTATCTCATATTTCATATTCTTTTGTAATTTTATTTTTAGTGATATTACATAATACAGTGATGTGAATGGTAGCTAATAAACCTCATGTTATATGTTTGTACATTTGTCCACTTTGCATTTGATGTTATCTTTTATAAGACTGCAATTTGTTTGTAGCTTTTCTCCTCGGGTCTCCACTGAAAATGGGCCCTGTCTCAGTTCTACTAACCTGGTTAACAAATGTCAACTAAATAAAAACAAAATAAAAATGTCTGCTGATTTACATTACACATTTTCGACTGCATGTCTGCATCTGTTTGTTAACATAAACTGCTGTCTGGTAACAAGAACAGTATGTGCTGCTCAGCCTATTTGTGTTAGTCTTCACAACATTCAGGGAGAGGTAACCAGGTACTGGTTTATCAGGTTTCTTCTAGTGTATCGAACACTGGCATTTCTTAGACTTTTGATGGGGGAGAGAGAGAGAGAGAGACAGAGAGAAAGAGATGAAGAAAGGGAAGTAATAGCATTTCAAATCTTACTGGGCAAAATAAGGTGCAAATTTTATCTATGCTAGCAAGATCATGTTTGCTTTTCAATGTTTCTTTTGGCAGTCATTTTGGGAAGAAAAGCAGCAGCTTCTTAGGTACCCTGAAATTAGGTGACAACTTTGGAAACTCGTGTTACTAGTAGAGGCTAGGTTGACATTGTTAGGTATCTGGACCTTTAGCTGTTGAATGATATTACAGACTTCAGATGTTATATGATATGTGCAGACGGACGGGGATCTTGCAAACCCACATGTAGTCGTCTTTGAATGTGTGTATATATACCAGTGTAATAGCTGTACCTTTCATGCTACTCAGCAGTCAGCAGTGCAATTATTGTGGTGCTGATACATGTAAATGGAGGACAAGGAAACTGCTTCCTGTTTTCAGGCTTAGCCCAGGGTGTGGTGTCAATATCTAAGAAGAGCTGACAGATGTTAGTCTAGGTTAAAGTGCAGATGATTTATGTGACACGAAGAATTTTTTTTCCCTGCTTCATTTCAGAAATTGTAGATATCTTTCAAGAAAGTAATGTGGATATTTGTATCTTGTTTATCAGGCATTCCCTTGGCAAAGTATTCAATATGCCACCTCATGGATTATCCCAGGTCATGTAGAAACACTGGAATGCTACAGTGCTTGTGCAGACACTTCAGATGGCTAAATCCACTCGATACCCACTTTTGAGACAGGCAACAAGGCATACGATGATTTTTAAATGACCTCATGTCTATTAATTATTTGGTTCTGTCACGAACAATTATCATCTTACTGAAAAGACACTACCTCAAGACAATGCAATGTACCTTACCACAGTTTAGTGATTTCCATGCTGTTATTTAAATACACAAGGGGGCACATTCCCATTAGAACTGCCATCAACCATTCCTGCATTATCTGATGCTTATCATGGTGGGGAGGAGGATCTTTTATTCCTCTTAGAAGAATGGCTTGTGTTGCAATAAGATCCTGTGCCACACTACCATAAGGGAATACAAGGGTATAGTTGGGGCCACATTATGAGAGTTTTTTCATGGGCATGTTTTAAGGCTTTATGAATTAATGGTGGGCAAAAAGTGTTGTGCAGATGAAAAATACATTATTATTCCTTAATGATGCTGTGATGTTTTACTTGTTGGTGAGCACAGAACTGAGAAAAGGATGATGCGGAATATTTAAAACATACACAGAGATGATGTCTGCATTTTCATAACTTTCCAGATTGTTGAACAGCAAGTAGATTAACAGCAAGCACATGGTAATTCTATTCATTCATAAAGAAAAATCTAGAATGTTATTTACCCAGTATATCATCAGACTTTTAGGCTGCTGTTGATGCTTCAGGGAAAATTTTGAGCAACACAATAGATCTAACTATATGAGTCCTATCAGGAATACAGTACACAAATACTTCCTAGAGTGCTAACCTTCCCCTGAAACCCCACAAGATACTTGCCAGTCCAACAGTTTTTTTTTTTCATTTCTTAGTGCTTTTCTCCATGTTCTACCAGATGTTGACCCTAGTCCCATTGGTTTGAATCCATCTGTTTCCTAAGGATGGTGGATCTTTTCCCCTGGCTACCATATGGTGGGAGATGTCCAGTAGGGCCATCATTCAGGTAATCTTTAGGAAGTTTGTGCTGTCACTGACATCCTGACTCTAAGACAATTTTGTATGACTGGTCCTAATGTTCCCCTTGGATGGTGACATGGGCATCTATATCAGTGTAGGGACTATGCTATCAATGGCCTTTTAATAACATGACATGCATGTGGTCATCATGGACTACCTGTCACTAGTTTGGGTAAATTCTCCCACACCCAGTCCTGCAGTGGTCTATGCCCATTGGCTCCATCCCTGACTTCCAAAGGGGATCATGTCCAGGAGAGAGTGGTAGTGTATGACCTGTCAGGGCCTGGCACTCCATTCATCCTCTGCTGCTCTGTAAAGCACCTGCTCTATCAGTCGAGCCTTGGTAACCTGAGTTGTGGCCATGGTTTTAGCCTTCTATGTTACTGGTGCATCTACTTAATTAAGCTTTTTCTCTCTGACAAAGGATTGCAGTTGCAATGAATGATCTTAGGCTGAGCTGATTTTAAAGTACCGGATATAAGACAAATTCTTATTTTTGTACTGCTTTATATGCCTTTTATTGCCTCCATTCTTTTTTTATTTTGCTTTTCCAAGTACTTTAAAGTCATTTTAATTTATGTAATCCTTTTCTTTTTCTCTCAGACTTTGTCTCCAGTGTGCTTTCTTTCTTCTAGCAGCTATGACTTCTGTTAATAAGTGCCACTATGCTAAACAGACTTTTGTTGCAGATGGACATCTGAAGTGTTTGATCTTCTTAAATGTTCTCTAGGAGTATCCTATCTGCAGGGTATTTAATAGGATTATAAGATGGTGGCTAAGAAAGGCACTTCAAATCCATTTGACATCAGAAAGACTAGATCTCTCTTAAATCTCAATATTTGCTTAAGGAATATGAAGATTCTCATAAGACCACGATAAGCCCCTTATGACTGCATACTTCTCAAATGAAACATTGTTCTGCCTTCGGAGAGTAAAAGGACAGAAGGCAGATACCCAGCTCCATCTGCTTACTCTCGCTGTCACTGAGCCCACTAGTTATTTTATAGAGGCATCTTGAGAGACACCTGGCTAGTCTTTTCACCAGGATCTGTTCTGCAATGGTACTTTATCTTTCCAGGAGTCCATTTTAGGTTTTTCACCGCCAATCCAGCAGACCCAAGTACTGACAGAATTTGATTACAGTTAGTTGACAGTAGGCCATTGAGAAATTAGAAGCACACTCTTTTACTTGGTGTCAGACCCTGGATTTATTTCTACCTTCTGCTAGTGTAAAAGAGATAGTTCTGCTGATACTTGCTTACATATGCCTGATTAACTGTCATTTCTGATTCTTTGACAGCCATAATGCAGGACTTTCCTTAAAGAGGTGCAACACCATGATGAACTGTCATTCTGGCGTACTGCAAATGCTAATGAGGCATTCCAGGGGAGTGGTATATGATAATTAGCCATGTTTTTTTTCCACTGGAAATGCCTGAGGTAAGTGCTTTATACAACTGGGTGGTTCATAGAACTGCTTCGCTGTGTAAATCCTCACCATCAACCACTGTAATGAATTAGCCAAAATCTTGTTTTCACCCATTGCCTCCAATGTGTGAGACAGCATTAAAGGTGTTAGGGAATTAACTGGATAGGTAGTGTTGGTGTGTGTGTGTGTGTGTATGCATGTGGCTGTGTGTTTGTATTTAGAGGTATGAATGGTATCAGGTGAGAGTGTGTCTGTGTATATCTGTTGTCACAACAGTGAGGTTGGTTAGAGGATAGGTAGGGCAGGTGTGTGTGTGTGTGTGTGTGTGTGTGTGTGTGTGTGTGGGGGGGGGGGGGGGCTGCCATACTTCTAATCTCCAGCCGACCAATGAGCAATTCCTGCGATATTGTGATGGGGGAAACACTAGACACCAGGGACCTGAGTCCCATCAAAAGATAATGGAAAAGGTTTTGTAACATGAAACATATATGGGGGGATCACTAAACACCAGGGACACTCTTCCATATTACTTAATCTATTCCATATTACTTAATCCACTTAAAAATTTTAATGAACTCACATTTTGTAGCACAAAGCATAACAAAAATATGACACTCTAGAATATCTGGCAGTATTGAGTGACTGTAATGGTCTGTGATATATGGGGGCCATGTTCAATACTTTTGGACAAAGCTTGGGGAGCACTTAATGACACCAGGGAGTCTGCTACATATTACTTTATTCCACTTAAAGGGTTAAAAGAGCAAGAGGGCTTGCATCTGGGTGCATTTACTGAAACTCTTATGACTGGCATTATTGAATGACTGCAATCATTTGTGATTTCCAATGAAAAGTGACAAATTCGGGACATTCTGAAAACTCAGGAACAGATAATAGGTATGGTGGTGTGTCCATGTGTGTGTGTGTGTGTGTGTGTGTGTGTGTGTGTGTGTGTGTGTGTGTGTGTGTGTGTGTGTGTGTGTGTTGGGGGGATGATTGAGGCGGGGTGCCTGTGTTAACCCAATGCATTGGCCACCAGTGGTAATTACTACAAGGGCAGCAGAAAATGGTTTGTCAGTGCTTGCTGTAATCAAGAGTAATTCAATGACATGCATATTAGCTGATAATGAGGTCTTTCCTCATTGTGATTAATGTGTCTCTGAATCTCTGGTTTCCACAATCCCACTAAAAGGTCCTTTCTGATGTAGACTTACTACTCTTGGCTGGGCCTATTTCTGGATCCTGGCCATTGTTTCTAGGAGAAGTTACCTCAAACATGTGAACTGAATTTTTGAGTTAGAAGCACTACTTGTGACCTCCCCTTACCTGTTCTTTAATAAGGATGTACCTCACATTGTGTACCAACTCCTTCTTTATGCCTGAAGTAGCTACAGAAACTAATTTAAACAAGTCATTTCATTTTCAAGTTTACTCCACAAAACACTCTAACCAAGTAGAGTATCTGTTCTGCTGTATGGATTTTGCATAGGCAGTTCTTCTACTATGCAGATAGGGCAAAAGCAAGAAAAAAGATAACAGCTGATCATTTGCTTTACCAAGGAATTTGAAGGTAAAGTATTTACTAAACAATGCCTTTCTAAGTGACTTTCATATTGTATTTTCTTTTATATAGCAAATAAAAAAAAACACAGTAAAGGGGAATTCTTGCTGGAGAGTGTCTACCCGTGATGTCTTTGTGTCTTCAGTCTTCTTCCATAATGCCTTTTTGGATGACATTTGGACAGTTGCTACTTGGTTTCACCTACATTTTTTGACAAAATGTTACAAATTGGATGTCTACTTATATTAAGGTTTTCTTTTGAGTGCGTAGGTCTCAAAAGTGGGGGGATCATAATTATTTATTGAAGAAAGTTTCTGTGATGGACAATAATGTGGAACAATATTCCCAAAAGGGCACTTTCGGAGAATAACTAAACAAGCATATTTTTTGCAACTCCCCTGCACCACCTATGTGAATGTAGATCTCCATACTGACTTAATGGATGCAGAAACAATCGAAAAAGTCAAAGTTAACATTTGCTGAAAGTGGCATTCAGCAATAGTGCTCCATGGTATTCTCTAGCACACAAAATATCATTGATGACTTATCTTGCTCCCCTACCTTCGAACATCCTTTCTGGAGTTTTGAGCAGATGACTCTCCCCCGGATTCTCAAAAGTTTGCACGGCGTGCAAGATTGGTGCAGGAGCTCAAGCAGGCAATATGTCTGCCGTGCGATCCAGGAACAGCCTGCAGGGGCGTGCACAAGCGCTCCTGCACTAATCCTGCACAGACAAAGCCCTTGTATGCAAATCACCCCATTTGCAGGAGAAATCTATGCAAATGAGGTAATTTTGCAATCCAGGAAGCTTGCAACCATCCATGCAGGACTAGTGCTATCTGCAGAAATGTACTCGGTTAGTAACCGAGTACATTTCTGCAAAATCCAAAACGGAGCTGTGACAGCTCCAAATAAAGGCTGCATATCATGTAGTAAGCATGCCAATAGCCAAGTATAAGGCCATTGCCATTGCACGCATAAAAATAAATACAAAAATCAACTTTTATTTTTTTTAGCCGATCTCGGCTGCTTAAGCATAGGGCAGCGGCACGCAAACGGAATCGGGGGGAAAATAACAAAAGGAACCTAAATTAAGCATTTTGACTAAAATCAGTATTCTGCCATGCAAGTCAATGGTAGGCAGAAGACAACATGGCCAGTGAGTAGTGGATGCTAAGGTGGAAGGCTCAGTGTGAGACATGTAACTATGCATTAGCAGGCAATCCTATGCAAATGAGAGGAAGGATAGTGAATCCCAGTTTTCCCCAGCATGTGAGTCAGGTCCCAACAGTGTAAGAGTAGGAATAGCTTGGTGCAAGACTAGGAGTTAGGTGACATCATAGGGGTGTGTGTCAGGCATACTGTAAGCTGATTGGAGCCCTGTGGCTCGGGTTTGCTACTAGCTTAGCATAGCTAAGCTAGGGGGTGTGTCTAAACCTGCCTAGCACTCTTTACAAAGCTTAAGTGAGTGTGCGTGCCTCGCACCGGGTTTTACAGGAAGAAAAAAGAAGTTAAACCAGGAAATAGCAGCAGTGTGCACATTTGAGCACTCTGTTTGTGCGGAGCACACACGGGCTTAAACAGGAAGGCAATGGGAAGGGAAAACAACAGTAGGAAGGTAATCAAGGAGAACTAGCATAGCTGGCAGGTGAAATGTATCAGAATCAGCTAATTACACAGGCAGCAGTCCAGCCCAGTACACCACTATAAACTATGCAAGCACCTTCTCCTCTGGTTTTTCCCACACTCTACACCACCGGTGTAAACAAGTGGGGAACTTTTAATACTCACAACAGCAAAACAAACAAGGCTGCAATAGCTACCATACAACAACTTGTGGAAGAGGCTGAAGGTGGTGAGGATGTGAATGCTGTCGACCAACCCACAGTGAGGAGACAGAGAACAGTGTACAGACCCAGGGTAACCTACCAGGGGCTACATGAGCTGGATATAGTAGAGCACTATAGGGTGGACAGGGACCACCTACAGCAGATTGTTGAGCTGTGCTGGCCATGCCTCACATACAGAACTAACAGAGGGGAACCTATCCCAGTGGATACCAAAGTACGTGTAGGCCTAAGAATACTAGCTACAAGTACCTTCCAAAGGCCAACTGGGGATATGATGGGGATTTCATAGGTATCTGCATCCAGGGTACTCCACCAGCTCCTGGACGCCATGTCAGCACATGTCGGTGAGCACGTATATTTCCCCAACACCCATGAGGTGTTGGCCATCAATATGCAACTGTTCCACCAAATAGCAGAATACCCTAAGGTAATGGGTGCTATAGACTTCATGCACAAATACATCAAAGCACCACCCGGTGAACAGGGAAGGGTCTACATCAACTGCAAGGGCTTTCCCTCCATCAACTGCCAGGTCATGTGTGATGCCCAGGGCATAATAATGAATGCGTGTGCTGGCTGCCCTGGAAGCTATCACGATTCCCACATCTGGCATCTGATGCAGCTATACCAGAAATTTGCCAGTGGAGACATCCCTGACAGTCACCTAGTGGGGGATGCTGAATACGCACTGGAGCCATGGCTGATGACACCCATCAGAAATGCACACACAACGAGCAAGAACTCCATAATGAGGCACACGAATAGACCAGAATTATAGTAGAGCATGTGTTTGGGATGCTCAAGTCACGGTTCCAGTGCCTGGACACATCCGGTGGAGCCTTGCAGTACTCACCAGCTACATGTACCCAAATTGTCCTTGTATGTGCCATCCTACACAATATGATCTTGTGGAAACAGCTGCAGCAGGAACAGAATGGGGCAGGGCTACACAGCCCCCCACCACTGCCAAGGCCTGCACAAGCACAGAGTGACTTGGAGGAGAAACAACCTGAGCCTGCCCTAGTAGGCAGAAGGAGGCATGCCCGGTATGCTCTGGCCTTGGCAGAGAGGCAACACATAGCACATACACTGGGACAGGAGGGACCCAGAGAATAACACCTCTCTCTGACTCTCACATACAGTAAAAGGGATGCCAAACATTACACCACCTGTGCTTAACCATGTGTAGGGAGTGTACTATGTGCATCTGACATAGGTAGCCCTGCAGCACCACCCTCAATACTGGGGCACCCACAAGGTAAGTGACTCACATATGCCAGGCAGGGGCATTCACATACCCCAACAACAGTCACAGCCAGCAGGACAGGAGTAGACAAACACAAACAAAGGCTGTGCTATGGCCTATGAATGAGGCCTATGGGTAACCCCCCCCCCCCGGTCTACACAGACAGACTAAAACAGGTCAGGCAGTGGGATGTCAGTTCTGAAGGGTAGGAAGTCAGAAACTAATATGTAGGTAATTAAAAGCTAAGATCTGTAGTACACTGGTATGCCTGTAGTCAGCACGATAGGTAAGACTACAGAATGAAATGGAGTACCCAACATAAAAGTACGGTCCTAGCAAATGTGTACAAGTGTCAGGTGTGCCCCCCTATCCTACATAGACATTTAGTAACAGTCAGGTGTGCCCCCCCAATTCTGTGTAGAAATGTAGAAATAGTCAAGTGTGCCCCCCCACCCTACACAGACATGTAACAGTCAGGTGTGCCTCCCTCCACTTCTGCGTAGAAATGTACAAATAGTCAGGTGTGCCCCCCATCCTACATAGAAATGTAGTAACAGTCAGGTGTGCCCCACCCCCACTCCTGTGTAGAAATTAAATGTAGAAATAGTCAGGTGTGCCCCCCCCCTGCCCCGCTATGCAGAAATGTAATAACAGTCAATGCCAAATGATCGATGGATACCCTGCAGAGACAGCATACTACCTGTAGGTGTACAATACAAAGGTCAGCACTGCAATACAAACTACCTGGACTCGATCCACACATTCAATACAGACGGCCATACTGGGCATGCTCACACACAGAGAAATGAAGGTAATGTCAGTCAAAAACACGCTGAAAGGTCATACTGGGCATGCTCACACACTTAAACACAGAAGGCCCTGTCTGCAAACACCAGTGGGCCAGACATAACTGGCAGTTGCAGATGTTAGTGCAGACACTCCTCTGTATGCAACACACATGCTTTGCACACACAGTGGACATGAATACAGACATATATATCTAAGGACAACACACTATAATAAGCCAAAGGTAGACGTTCATAGATGTGTGGAAGAGGGTGACTGTGACAAGGAGCCATCCAGGCCTGTCCCACCCAGCACACAGCCAAAGGGCCACAACCACACAAGGGCCAGATGTCACCCACTGCAGATACTAGCCACCGGTATCTGTCAGCATTACAGAGTATATGGTGCACATGCCAGCTGTGCAACACCACTGTACAAGGAAGCAGTCATCTAGCAGCTGTATACACGTATCTATGAAATATGACCCTGTGTGTGCTCGCATGTGGTGTGTCAACTCCTAGATGAATGGGTTATGGCCCATGCACACACACTGCCCTCCCCAGAGCCCTACTATGACAAGCCTGCTGAGGTGATCCACTGTGGATTACACCTTTGGGAGAGTTGTAGCCCAATAATCTCTGTGGTGCATCCCATAACTGCTGTAATGTGATAAACTAGTTAGGTAGGATTTCTAATCCCAGACTTGGCAACTGTTTGTGTGTGTGTCTGTGTAGAGAGCAATGCTTTTTTAGGGCAGTCACACTCCCTACAGTTCAAGTGCTCAACTTTGGCAAGGCTGCTGATGTCACCAACCTAGAAATACACCTCTGGGAAGGTTGTAGCCCAGTAATCTGCCTAGTATGTCCTGTAAATGTGTACTGCTGTAGTGTGATAAAGTAGTTAGGTAGGTGTTCTAATCCCAGACATGGGAAGTGTGTGTTTGTGTGTGTGTGTGTGTGTGTGTCTGTCTGTCTGACTCTGACTGTTTAAAGAGCAATACTTTTTAGGGTAATCACACTCCCTACAATTCAAATGCTCAACTTTGGCAAGGCTGCTGATGTCATCCACCTAGAAATATACCTCTGGGAAGCTTGTAGCCCAGTAATCTCCGTAGCGCATCCTGTAACTGTGTACTGCTGTAGTATGATAAAGTAATTAAGTAGGTGTTCTAATCCCGGGTATGACAAGTGTGTGTGTCTGTCTGACTCTGACTGTGTAGAGAGCAATGCTTTTTAGGGTAGTCACACTCCCTACAATTCAAATGCTCAACTTTGGCAAGGCTGCTGATGTCATCCACCTAGAAATACACCTCTGGAAAAGCTGTAGCATAGTAATCCCTGTAGTGCATCCTCTAACTGCGTACTGCTGTATTGTGATAACGTCATTAGGTAGGTGTTCTAATCCCAGATATGGAAAGTTTGTGTGTGTGACTGTCTGACTCTTTCTGTGCAGGAAGCAATGCTGTTTAGGGTAGTTACACTCCCTACAATTCAAATGCTCAACTTTGGCAAGGCTGCTGATGTCATCCACCTAGAAATATACCTCTGGGAAGGTTGTAGACCAGTAACCTCCATAGTGCGTCCTGTAATTGTATACTACTATAGTGTAATAAAGTAGGTGTTCTAATCACAGACATGACAAGTGTGTCTGTCTGACTCTGTCTGTGTAGAGAAATACACCTCTGGGAAGATTGTAGCCCAGTAATCTCCATAGCACGTGCCATAACTGCATACTGCTGTAGTGTGATTTAGAACCCTGGTAGGGTTCTGTTCCCACCCATGGCAGTTCTGGATGTTTCATGTGTGCTTCAATGCCTGTGTAGGCAGCAATGCATTATAGGCTAGTCACACTCAGTACATTTCAAATGCCCTACTTTGGCAATCCTGCTGATGTCATTCATTGTGAAATACACCTTTGGGAGGGAGTTCTTCAGTAATTCCTGTGGTGCACCCCATAACAGCTCCATGCTGTAGTGTGATATAGACTTCTGTTATGGGTTCTATACTCACACATGTCAGTTCTGGATGTTTTGTGTGTGTATGTCACTGTCTGTGTAGGGATCAATGCATTTTAGGCTAGTTACACTCACTACAATTTGAATGTCCTACATTGGCAATCCTGCTGATGTCATCCAATGTGATATACACCTTTGGAGAAGGAGTACTCCAGTAATCTCCGTGGTGCATACTATAACTACATAGTGCTGTAGTACAATAAACTAGTTAGGTAGTTGTTCTACTCACAGACATGACAGGTGGGTATGTGTTTGTCACTCGTATCCTGTGTGGAGGTTGGTATGAGTGTGTGACACCTAGGCCCAATGCGGAGTTGGTTTTGCATATTTCTTATATGGTGGCCCTAGTATATATCACAATGTCCACCGTACAGCGATAAGAGATTTGAAATAGCTGAGAGGCTGGGGTGCAAATCCATACCCACACATGTGGCATCAAGGCCAGGCAATCACAGTTAGCAACCCCAGTATTACCCAGAGCACACTCTCAACCTATGTCTCATACGCACACACATGCCTAAGCAACAGCCAATATGTGCATAGTACACTGCATATTGGCCACTGATAGTAACTATGGAGTGATTGCAGTGAGCTACAGAGGGCATGGCACCATGTCCATCTGTCCAATATGCATGTACATGCAGACAGTGCACTTTCCCCATGTTCCCCACTGGACACCTGCAACACCTGTGGTGCCATCACATGTCACCCACAAAAGACATACCATGCCTGACAACATGCCTTGTATGGACAGATGCCACTGACACCAGGGAATGCTGTTAGCATGCTATCAATGTAGGTGCAAGGTAATGCTGTCCATTACCAGTTCCCGCCACAGGTGTGCAAGACTGGCACATTTGATGATAATCTGTGTTCACAACATGGGCCAGACACCCCATGTACAGTTCTACATGTCACTGTACATGCATGTGGGAGGTGTGCATATCCCAGACACTGTCCATGTCATGGACTAAGGAACACATACATGGCAAGTGATGCACAGCATTGGCCACATGCAATAGTCCCAGGTGACTGGATGGTGGATACAATACCCACCTGTGTGGGCAAATGCAGAAACTACAGCCCTGAGCCACAATGCAGACCATTGTCATGTGGCCTGATGCCAAGGTATACCCATCACCTAGCCTTGTATAGCTGTCTGGCATAGTCGACCACCACATACCAGTGCAGAAATGCACCCATGCATGTCAGTACTGGCACCCTGTGTGTTTGTGTGTGTGTTGTGTGATGTGCATGATCACATCCACACTCACTACAACCCCCATTGGCATACTGAAACATGCTGTCTGATGTCAGACACCTCCCCATACCCTTTGCCCATATTATGTCTGTATGACCCATGTGGTGCATGTGATACCTGCACAGTAATGTGTTGTGGCAATCCCACTACTGATGAGTTGTAATCCTGGCCCTGCCAAGTGTATCAATGTGTATGTGTCCCTGTGAGAGTGTGGCTGTTGATGCTGGCACCTGTCCATGTGGACAGGTACCTGCACATCACCTACCGCATAGCTACCATATCCCTGTTGCAGAAGTCACTCATCATCACATATATGTTCTGAGGGCTCCACAACAGGTAACCTATGTGGTGCATCCAATAACTGCATAGAACTGTGATTGCACTACATAGTCATTAGGGGTTTGATACCCTGTGCTGGTAGGTGTTTGACACAAACATGCTTTGGTTTTACTCTCCCACTCCTCCCTGACTTGTCTTTGCCTCTGTCTGCCTCTCTCTCTCCCTCTCTGGTGGATGTGGAGACCTACACCTGCTTTGCTTAGGCATCAGCATGTGTATTTTAAGTGATATGCATGATTAGCTTATGGCCTCTGCATGAATTACAGCCCTCCCCTAGCTAATTGCATGTGGAACAGCTGTGGTAACATTCCCATAGCCAATTGCATGGAAACACACTCCAATATCTAGGAACATCATGTTGGTTTTGACCCTTTTCATTCACTGTGAACAGGAACTAGATCTGTTGTTTGGCAAACAGCATCTCAGATGGATTGCGGATTAACCTCTAACAACATACACTGTGGAAACAGGACAGCACACAGTAGGGGGGATGTGCCTGACCTGACTACAGACTGTAAGTGCTGCTATACTGCATTTGGAATAATGTGTGTGTGTGTGTGTGTGTGTGTGTGTGTGTGTGTGTGTGTGTGTGTGTGTGTGTGTGTGTGGATATGGCTGTACTACATGTTTCAATACCTGCCATATCAGTTCTATGTTTATGAGGAATCCCCATCTATAGGGTCATCTGCAGACCGTCATGTGTTACCCACGGAGCATCTATCTGTGAACTGCAGAAAGTAGTGTGAGGATTGCAGTCTGTAGATGGTGAATGCCATGACAGTTACTGACTTCATATCCCTCATAGGACATATGTTGCAACAAACCCTGTTACAACAGTATATATATGAGGTTATCACAGCAACATGTCAATATTGGCCCTGTGTATGTGCTTCCAGCCACAACTCTGTCGATCTTTGTACATATGTCATGCATTAAGAGGTGTATATGTGGTGTACACCATAATTAGTGTCATCATATCTGATAATAAGCCAGTGAGATATCAGATTGCTACACATTTTATGTACAGTAGGGGTTATATCTGATGACATAACCTGGATAATCTGTGGATGTTTGCACAGTACTGAGGTCTGTATACTTATGGTGAATGTTGACAGTGTGTGTATTGTTAATATGTACTTTAGCCTGTGTACAGACTGTGGTAGATGTCATTGTTTTAGGTCCCATCCTATCTGATGTTACATGCTGCTCCACTGAATGTTACCGTATTTGCTTACATGTTTGTAGGCTCATACACACACATGTCTCATACCACAGACAGCCATCAGACCAAACTGTGTAGCAACCAAGTATATGTAGGGTTAGTCTGTGAGTGGCACATAAGAGGACGGTGTTGAACAGATAGTCCATATGCTGTAATGTTATGCTAGCGTACCATATGTGGCTGTGTCTGTGTATATGTATCCTGGGGATGTTGATAGCTTCCACAGTTTACACTTTCTATGGAGGGCAGATTGTACTTCATGATATGTTACCAATACCAGCTTGACATCATACTGGTGGGATGTAGTACTGTTAACATCTTGTGCCCATGTCATGTCAGGTCCCGGTTATGGGATCTGCACCACTTGGTAGTGTATTGCAGGGCGGATGTGTTTGGCTGTGGGGGGGGTATGCCTATTCGTACAAGCCGTATATTGTTTGGGGCCTCTCAACCCCATTAATGGTGCATGCGGACATATTTGTTTTTGTTAATCTACCATTGCTATCTACAGATGTATGGCCACATATACCTATACAGATATATATATCTGCTTACATATATATAAAACTATGTCCGTATATACCTATATAGATATATATCTGCATACATATCTGTACCTTGCTGTGTATATGTAGACATATAGGTGTAGACACACACACACACACACACACACACACACACATATATATATATATATATATATATATGTGTGTGTGTGTCGATGCAGGCATTTGCATGTATATATGTTCATATATATATATTGATATATATGTATATATTTGTAAATATATATATATATATATATATATATATATATATATATATATATATATATATACATATATAGCTATGTTGTATCTGTTTAGATATTAATATATTTACACACACATACATATAGATGTTGGAATACATTCTCAGTACTGTTGCATGACTGGGTTGGATGATATGTTTGTGAAAACATCAGATTTCTATATATCTGGCATGGCTTAGTGGTAAATCGCTTTGGCTATGGTGTGCAGGGTCCTGGGTTCGACCCTTGCAGAGGCTGTTTTTTTGTTGCTGGGCAGAACATGGGCCATTGAATACAGAGTGATTAAGGCACTTTAAAGCAGTTGTAAGCGGGTTTGCGCATGTTTGCGTGGAGGTAAGCACTGCTAACTTCCGGATACAGTTTCTTATACTCAGCTTCTAAATTGCTTAACCTGTGTAGGTATAGCTTATCCCCATGCAAACAGGCTTAAACTTGCTTACTGCTACTTAAAAGTGCTTACTCCCGCTTACCCCCGCCCTAATTTCTTTAAAAGAAAAGAAAAAGAGGTTGATAGGAAAGTGGTAAAAAAGGGGCACAAAGAGGGAAAGACAGTAGGGAAAATAGCCAGGGATGTGCAGAAAGGGTGTAGGGAAGGCCCATATCTGCCCAGTTCTTCTACAGCAACAGCTGTGTATATACACTGAATTTGGAGGTAGATTTGGACCCTCAAACCTCTGGGTGGGGGTGAGGACAACAATAATTCATTGTGATACCAATTAGCCCGGATTACATATGTCCAGTGGACACGTGTATGAAATAGACAGCTATGTATGGGGCAAGATTTTTTTTTGTGGGAACAGATTGCCCTTTTTTTTCAGGTGAGAGTGGGATGTTGGAGAGAGGGTAGTAGGTATATTTGGGGAGGTAGGTTGGGTAGGTTAACAGACAAGGCAAACAAGATGCATACGGGGCAGTATATGACACATGTGGGGGGTAAACACCTTGGATGGGGAGGGGTGTTTGGAAGTTGCAAGCCCATGAGCCCCCAAATGGAAACAGTGGGACTGAGGTCGCCACCCCTGGGCAGTCATCACTGCACCTTCATGGCCCCAAAGGTGGCTGTGCTGGGGGCTGGGTAAGAGGGGCAGGCTCACCCTCTAATTGCACCATGCAGACCTCAAGCTGGTCTAGCTTGTCTCGAATCTCTTTGTCGAGCTTGCTGCACACCACGGCCCGGACCTGACGGCGGGTGACAAGTACCTCTCCGTCCCCGCTCCCGGGGGGGGGGCAAGCTCCATCATCTATGGTGGTTCCACCCAAAGGTGGTGCAGGTCCAATGGAGGAAGAGGTCCAAGGCTGGACCTCAGATGTGCTGGTGCCTGGTGCCATGGCCAGCTGAAGTAGGACAGGTGGGTCCAGTGGGACCGGCCTTCCCATACAAGCTATGGTGTTGCAATTTTAGGAAAGATATCAGTTAGTAATAGTCAACAGCATTCAGGATTAGTTATACCAGCATGCTTAGGTATTCCCATTAACCCAAGACACCAGATTTACAACAGTTGCAGAGCGAGCAGAAACCATGCATATATGGGACAACAGTGGCCATTACAACAGCATGTAGGTTTCATTGATGGCAAGAGGCCACCAATATTGGAGTATTTTAACATGGCATATGCATAGAACCAAATGTGAATATTTATAAACCAATAGGACATATTACCCAACAAAAGTTTGGAGTGTACACGTACCCATTGAGATGTGTAATTAGGTTATTGTTGCACATATGTAAGGGATGAGAGAGGTCAATTAAGAACTAATATATCCCTGTAGTTTTCACAACTTTCTTAGTCACTGCAGTGATCGGTCCCTTACATATATTATTACATTACCCAATGTCCTTACTTTTTACAATGGTATATTTGTAGATTAGTATATACGTGGACTGTGTCTTACATATAGTCTACACCTCTTACCTGTTATACCTGTTGAGAAACTCATTTTCACTACCTGACGATTCCTACACATACTCCCAGATTCCATGCTTGTAGACAAGTATATAAGTGAACTGTGTTGTACCTACAGTCTACACCTCTTACCTGGTATAGCTGTTGAGAGAATCATTGTTAACACTATGTGACAATTTCTATGTGTACTCCCAGATTCCATGCTTGTAGACAAGAATATAAGTGAACTGTGTTGTACCTACAGTCAACATCTCTTACCTGGTATAACTGTTGAGAAAATCATTGTTAACACTACCTGACAAATTCTACACATACTCCCAGATTCCATGTTGATGTTATACACATACCTAACAATCTGTTATTGCACACACTCTGGTCAAGGCTTGAGAGGATGCAGGTGTTAATGTGACATATTTTGAGAATTGCTGTCATACACTTTGGGTGAGTTGCTACAATGACAGGTTTGTTTTCGTATACATTCTCTGACTATGTACAGGTCTGACTATCAGTTATATGTCAGTAAAAGCTGCTTACATTTCTTGGATCATCACACTGATTTGTCAGGGGAACAGATTACTGGGCAGTAGATTTGGGCAATTTATCTGGACATGCTGGACAGATTAGAACAGTTGAGGGATATGACTATGCGTACAGCTTACTACCTGAACATTCTGCCACAGTCTGTGCAGATGACGGTTATGATTATGCTTACAGCGTGCTATCTGAACATTCTAGCAAATTCTGTACAGTTGTTGGGTCTAATTATGCATACAGCTTTCTATCTGAACATTCTCACAAACTCTGTACAGTTGTGGGGTATGATTATGCATACAACTTACTACTACTCTTGGGATTCAAACCCCTGCTGTGTGTGGTAAAAATATTACAGTTGACATCACAGTACACTGTGCTATCAGGGAATTGCTGTGAAGCATTCCAATGTTTTCTGTCTAAGTCTTCCTCAGTTGTACAATATGACTGAGCTCTTGGGACTTTCAACATTGTTATACTGAACTTCTTACACATTTTATCTGCACTAAACTGTGTGGGTAACAATGCTTAATACAACAGTAGTATTTATAAAATGCAACACTACAACAACATATGAAAGCAGAATGTACTCAAGCACTCCAAGGGTTATACTTTTATTCACAAGATATTACACCTTTATTTCCACTCAACCTATATGACAGTCTTCCTGCTATATTGTCTAGTTTATTCAGCACATCCCATACACAATACATTTTTATGCTGGTACAACACTTTCTAGAACTGTTATATTTATTTGTTATGACAGTACATGCAAGATTATTACTAACCTGTCTCACAATGCAGACTTTGCAACCTAGCAGCATGGGCCTTCTGGTTTACAGCCCACTCATCTTCAGCTGTCAGAGAAATACAGTGATATTTAGCTATTAGCTATCCATAGTATACACAAGCTAGGCAATCATTATCTACATAGTATAATGAGTACTTAGTGCTGGGGCATCGGCCATCCACCTTGAGTCTTGGATCCACTGCTCCAAGAGATCCCCCTTCTGCCACTTCAGGTCAGCATGGTGATGCCTGATCTGCTCACCTGTCCGGGGGATATCAGTGGCACTGGTGAGGTCACGGGCGAGACTGTCCCAGGCCTCCACTTTATACTGAGAGCCCTGGTACTGGCCCTGCAGTAGTCTCTGCTCATGGTGTTTTACCAGGAGCCATACCATGAATCTGGACTCCTGGATGCCCCAGCACTGCACTCAAAATTGAGTGCCTTCCCCAACTCTAGCCATTCTGCCTACAGTAGGGAGCTGCAACCAGTTATAGGGAGTATTCGTACCTGTGTGGTTTAAATACGTCTGATTTCCCACACTTTTCTGTGATTGGATGGTTTTGAAAAGGCTAAGCTATGGGCACACCTGCTTACCTAATGTTGGCATTGCTTAAAGGGGTATACCACTGGGCAGATTGTGTTAGCCAGCCTACACATTGGTTACATCACCTAAGCTGAGGTGTGCAACGCTTAACATTGCTTAATATTACATTTGCATTATATTTTCATTTTGGCATTGATTTATTATTTGTTACATGTTATGTATGTGTGTGGTATCTGTAATTCATGTGTATGTACACTGTATGGGGTCCTGGGGACTTCAACACTTTATTACAATAAACCTCACATCTGGCCTTACTGCAGTACTCCAGTTCACATATTTATGTTATGTAGCAGGTTATACCACATCACACTGTACATAGATTTCTTTCAAATGTTCATTTTGATTTTCCTATGGTGAGGATTTGTTTGTTAAATCCACAATCTTATGTACTGCTCTGATGGCTTAGTGTTTAACTACTGTGACTGTAGTGTACAGGGTCCTGGGTTTAAGCCTTGTAGAGGCTGTTTATTTTGTTGCTGGGCAGAACACAGGCCATTGGATACAGAGTGATTAAGGCACTTTAAAGCAGTTGTAAGCGGGTTTGTACGGGTTTGCGCAGAGGTAAGCACTGCTAAAGAGGTAAGCACTGCTAAATTCCGGTTACAGTTTCTTACACTCAGTTAGCTTCTAAATTGCTTAATCTGTGTAGGCAGTGCTTACCCCCATGCAAACACACTTAAACACGCTTACTAGTGCTTAAATATGCTTACTACTACTAATGTCCATTTCTTGCAGTACTCCAGTTCATAAATATATGTTATATTTAGTGGGTTTTGCAACAAAAATATTGGACATACCGTGCCTTGCCATCTAAAATAGACTGTGCTGCAGTGGGACTTGAACCATGAATGCCTGCTCGTTAGGCAAATGTTCTGCCCACTACACTATTGCTGTGCTGCTTCATTTGCATATATCTTCCTTGTTATCCTCTTTAGCCTTTTAAGCTGCTTTAACCATAGCTAAGTGATGGGCACACCCCTCCACCTACGGTTGGCTTCAATCAGATTTGGAAAAAAATAATAAAAGTGTTTCTTTATTTTATTTATGTGTACTGTTGATGTTGTACACATGGGAGACTGTTGGTGGGGATATGAGGACACCTATGAGCGGTCTTGCTCATTTCTTATCCCTTTCTGGTGTTCTACATTGTGGATGGCATGGTTATTCTGGGAGCTCTGATCTCAGACACGACCCCTGCACTCTTACATGCTCCATGTAAGCCTAGGAGCTTGGGCAGCACGCCTTATTAATATGCATGGCGCGCTGCCATCTTGGTCCTAAATGGGCGCTTCTGTGCAGGACTAAGCTAGTCCTGCATGGAAGTTTAGTAAATCCGGGGGTCTGTCTTGTGTTCTCTTGTAGCCTGATTTTTTTAAATTTGTATGCAAAAGTTTTGGGTATTGCCTATTATGCTAGATGCTTGAGCAGAGCAGAGCTGCAAGAAGCGTCTTGCCCATTTGTCCCATCTCTTCTGCTTTATTTTTGCTCTGTCTCTTGGTTCAGCACTGGAGTATTCTGTCAGGGCAAGCATTAAGGAGCTTTATAGTTGAGTTTTGCTGCCAGGGACAGTTTTGTACACCTGGTGGTCAAAACAACTGTACCATTAGTTCTGTTGGTTCCTGCAGCCAGTGAGTTATTCAGAAATCCAGGTTATGGTAAACATCCAAATATATTTGTTTACATATACTTTTACTTGCTTTTTCTTGTACATTATGTGGGTATTTTTTTTTTCAAAGTTTCAATGAGAAAATCACCTGGATTCATTACATTTCACATTAGAATCCAGTCTGAGTTCATTTACCTTTTTATCTTAATTTCTAAATGAATTTATAATCTCATTTTTGACATTGCTTTTGCTTCAGTCGGAGTAATTGTGATGTCACAGTCACTGACTAATGATATATTATAATGAGAATAAGCAGAAACTGATAATTTCATCAGGAGCAAATAATTCATTTTAAAGTATTTGCTCAACAATAAACATAGTCTGTTTTTATTTTCTTTGTCAAGTACTAAAACTGTTTAAGTGCTGCATGGCACTTCAGGGTATATAATAAGTATATATAGTTAACATCTCATTGGCCGTATGCCTTACAATAATTATGAGTCATTTATTAAAATATATTAAACTGCAACAAGATGGTGTGTGACTCATAACAGAACTTTAAACAGATATTCTTTTATAGTTACTGTTTTATCTCTTATTGTGATGCTAAATCCCTGTTCTGTTATGCTGACTAGTCTCTATTATTTTCCGTTTGGTAGGATTGATATTTTCCCTCTGACAATGAGCCAGTGAAGTTTCATAGTGGGATTATCTAGCAACCAGAATGCAAACAAATGCAATCATTAAAGAAGAGAAACATAATAAGCTAGAAAGCCAATAGTCAAATGTTATTATTCCTGCTGAAAGAATACTGAATTCCTACAGTTCTAATTTTGAAGTGGATTGCTGCATGTGAAAGTAGAACATTTATCTAGATTTAATGCATTGTTAGGTCTTCTTCAGTCTTTTTCTTTGCCAGTCATGCATCCAACAGCTTTGGATTCCGTCATACCACAGAAAGTCTCAAAATAAAAAGAAAGTAAGTCTGCTTTTTTCAGTGGTTCAGTTATATTTTTCTGTTCCCAAACACTTAACAGAGAAGAAAAAGTACAAACTGTAGTTAAGAGCAGGCTTATTTTAAAAAACCTAATTGCTTTAGTTGATCCTGATACAGTCAGCATTCATGATGCCGGGACTCATCTGATAATACCGTTCTTCTTGAAAGTTTATTTTTTTCACTTTATTTCCTGAAATCCACACCAATCATTGTCTACATATGTTCACCTAGATATCATATTTTAAATTTCACCATTGATATTGCAATAGCTCTTTGTTTAGACATGCTGGAACTAATATAGGTCAAAGGTCATCATTGTTCCCTTGCCCTTTAGAGTTGACAGCTTGCGTTACTATGTCATTGCATAAGCACATTCCTATACAGTTACTGTGTTATATGCTTGATATTGAGGAATAATGATCTTTATTAAGATTTCACTGTGAATAGCATGGCTGGCCTATGAAATTATTAAGTCTGCATGCCTTTTCCCACTATTTGCTAATATTTTACTTTTTCATGATGCAAGTAACAATTTGCATCAGATTCTTCATTCTTCAGCATTGGGGCTCACTTGTATAACTGCTTAAAGACACTTTTATTTTTTGTGAATTGTATATGTTAGTAAAATAAATCTTTTAACAGTGGATTAGGTGTTTGGTTGAGTCACTGTTTGCCTCATTTATGTATTCAATTAAATCCATATACCATTCCCAGGTTCAGCCTGTTAGGCAGCAGTACATTTTGTTGGGTCACATGGATGAAGTGAAATTCATCTCTAAAGACATATGGTTGTTGCAGATTCACTTCAGGTACAGAGAAGCACACAGCACCATGCCCACAGCTTTAATAACCAAATACATGGGAACAGGGGAAGCAATGTGCATTGTATTTGGTAAACAGTGCATGCTTATGTAACTGCATCATGTAAAAGTATGCTACAGCATGGGGGTAGGGGAAGTAATGGGTGCTGTGCTCAGTGTACAGTACATGCTTATGTAACTACAACATGTAGAGATATGCTACAGCATGGAGGAAATCCTACAAGATGCTGTAGTCACACTTATGCTCCAATACGTACTTCAGTCAATATTCCCAAAGAGAGTATTGACCTACATACACCACTAATAAAGGCACTGTGTATGTTTTTATGGTAAATTTGCACTTTGACGTAACTGAAGACACCTGCTCTGAATTTGCAGGAAGTGGGATACTCAAGAATGGCGAGTGTAAGATTAAGAAAATGATTAGGCCATTATCAAAAATTACTTAACAAAAAGTCACTGTCTCTAGCTTTACTGGAGCCAAACTGACTGATATCTATCATGCTCTGGTCAAAATGGCGAAAAAAAACGTGGCCATTTGACACTGCCATATGTCATGCAAGAGTGAATCATTTGAATACTACTCCATTGTACCTTACGTATGAACAGGTCAGTGATATATTTAATTTGTATAAAACCTTCAGTGTAGATTTGTGTTTTATTTATTTATTTATTTATGTACTATTTGATCACCAAGTAAGTGGACTGGTCTGTTGACTCCTTTCAACCATGACATGAGCTCAAAGTAAAGAAAATACATCAGTCTGTAAAACAACAATATTATGTACAAAATGAGTACATAGCAAAATTCAGAGCATAATGTAAGATTAAATGCAGATAGGTTATGATTAAAAGATCCAGTCAGAATACATTGAGAAAAAAAAAAAAAAAATATATATATATATATATATATATATATATATATATATATATATATATATATATATATATATATATATATATATATATATATACATATATATATATATATCTACTTCGGTAGATCGAAATACCAGAAGGCCAACTTTTAAAATCCCAAACGAGAAAGCCAACAACCACAAAAATCATGTACATAAAATCCAGTCAAATCATACATATAATATATAAACCCTTATATGCATGTGGAATATTTGAATATAAAATGACTCATTAAGAGGCCGAGAAATGTTTATTAAATGTGTATATTATTCACGATATGGGATCACAGCAACATCTGTAGTTAGATTTTGTTTAAGTGAAAACTTAACATTCTCCAGTTTAACAATTATCAATGCTCCAAGTCTTGCTATGTAGTAAATACTTAAGAAAGTTTAGTGTGGACATGGATAATTGACCTGATTAGGTCTTGTGATGAGTTCAACGGTAGCAGAACTATGTGATAAGGACCACTGTCATCCTTGCTATGCTGGTAGGAAACAAATTTGCAAGAAATTCGCTGATATGATGAAACATTTTATAGATTACAGTCTGGTTTTAGTACAGAACGTGAACAGGATTACAGATATAACAGATCAATACAAATCTTTTATGTTAATGCAGTAAGTCTAAGCTCTTAAAATAGATGAGTTAATAGTCTGAACATGTTATTCACAATTCTGTGTAACTGAAATACTGAAGCTTGGTAGTGCAGTATTAGAAATACTTGGATTTAGAAAGTTTGAATGTCAGAGAACAAATACTTCAGGTAGCAGGGTTGTTATATTTGTGCATTATTCCACTGTGACTAACTTATTATGGTTAAACCATGAAATGTAACTAAACACTAAAATCTAGCTATTATGCTATATGCCTGTCTTTTTCTCCCAAACAAAACTGTAATTGTTTTTTTTTTTTTTCTTTTTTGAATGCAACCTGTTGTTTGTAATGCAAACTGTCTTTGAAACTATTCATGTAAGTAAACTTTGTGTTGTGGAGCATTTCTCCCCGGGCCTCCACTGAAAATGAGCCCCCCAAGCCCAGTGGACCTCCCTGGTCATCATACTGGAATAAATAAATAATGTAGTCTCTTGCAATAGAACTTCCTGGTTATTTTACATGGATCAAATTTACATTTAATTTGTAGTTGTCTATGTCCCACTCTCCAAAAAAGTCTGTTATTGCAGATGTGACTATGACACCTTAGATAACTTTTTTAACTTCACATATTCACAAACAACAATTAAATTATTAACAGCCAGAATTATGACACCAATAACCACATAACTTTGCATATCATATTACACCTTTAACTATGGGCACCTTTCCTGATTGGCATGACATAAAGCCCTCTTGGATGTTAGTCCTTTCCATAGAGCAGCATATAGAACATGGTGGACCACTATAGATGCTTTGCCATTAACCAGGGTCATACTTATTTGATTTTGTGCTGGTCTAAGAATGCAAGGGAGAATAAATACAGAGGATTTAGTATGCACAGTGACTGACAGGTGGAGAAAGGGGAGGGGTGGATGAATGCTGACCTTTACAGAAATGACAAGAACTCAACTGCAAACTGTGTTTAAATAAATTGAGCTATGGGATTACATGGATCACAGAACAGACAAATAGGTATGCAATGCAAACTCCAATTGTCCATGTCCTGCTCTACAGAAAAGACACCAAGCATGGAACTGCAGATGCATCCATGGAATTTATTAATTCGCATACCTCTCAACTTCTTAGTGCAAGAAATCTGGACAAAACCATACATAAAAGTGGCAAAAGGCCCAAAAATAGGGACAGTTTTTAAATATTGCTCTTACAAACTTAGAAAGTTGATAGAATAATAGGTTTTGCATTAGCATGAATTGACTGAAGGTATGAAGTCTGAAATTCAAATGTCTGTCATTATTTTCTAACCTCAGTCCTTAATGATTCCCCACTAGTTTGCCAGAAAACCACAATTTTATGACAAATGGATCAAAAATATTAGGCAAAAATCTGGACATGCTGCGAAAATCTGTACGGTTCAGAGGTATGAAAATGGCACCTTAGATACCTGTTTTAATTTCACTTGTTCACAAACAACAATTAAATTATTAATAGCCAGGTTCATGATACCAATAACCATTTAACTTTTGCAAATCATATCATACACCTTCAACCATGGCACATTTTCCAAGAGGTATGCCATAAAGCACTCTTATATGCCTGTTCTTGACACACAGTGTCATAATCAACATGCTCCCTTGACAAGACTGGCCACTATAGATATAGTATGACATCAGGTGTTGCAATTATTTGATCTTGTACCAGCCCAGGAAAGCAAGAAGGAAGGAATATAGTGGGGTAGAGGCTGCACAGTGATTGTCCACCAAGCTGTTAGCCTGCTCACACTTAAACAATTTAAACACTCCGATGTCTTTTAAGTATATATATATATATATATATATATATATATATATATATAGATATATTCATAGGTTCATACTAGGCTATCGGCCCTGGGGCCTATATAAGCCTAGCCACAAAGTTCGCCGGCTTTTGCCACCCAAGAAGGTTATTTTCCTGTGCCTCTGTTAAGCAGAGCTTGTCCACTTAAAGAGAGCTGTCAGAAAAATATGTATTAGTGTATGTATTAGTAATATGCTTAGTGCATTTAAGGCTTGAAAAGGGTTAGCACATTTATTCTATTTCACACTGCATAAAATCTGTATGAATTGCAGAAGCTTACTAACCTTGTATTGTCATGAAATATGCACAGCTATTGCTTATGCTTTGGAAATTTACAGGAAAGCAGATAAGTTCTGCTTGTGTCAGGAAAATAATGAATAGAACAATATTAATGTTATGAGACTTAGACAAGGAGTTCTGCTTGTGCTGTGAGAAAACACACAGCTGCAGAAGCTATAGATAATCAGAACAAAGACTGCTTGAAAATATGAACTGCAATCAATATTTGCTTGTGTCTAAGTTAGAAAAGTACCTTGAAATGTAACACATGTATTAGAACTACACAATAGAAGTTTGTAACGGGCTAGGGCCCACCAAGGCCAGGTTGTTTTTCTCAAAATGTTTTTCATAAATCCAGTCATGTCATCAGAAAATCTGAGTAACATCTGCTGTAGAACAATACTGAAAGTTGTGCTTGATTACGTCAGTCATAGAAGGCAATGTCTTGTAGAGCAGTATAAAAATAGCATACTTCCTGTTAGTAGTTAGGCAAAATCCTGTATTTGCATGTTTTTGTCTCCTTTCAGCAAGTTATTAAATGTGCCTTAACTGAACCTTACATGTATTGGTCTTTGAAGTTTTTTCCTTTGACAGATTGGTCCTTCGGACCGGAAACCCTCACTTCGCCTCGGATCAGACAGGCCAGGTGGCTTGAAACCGTACGGGGAAGAAACCACATCAGTTCTTCTTATTTGAAAAGCCCTCTGACTGAATTGTCGTACAAAAGAGGCCAGCCACTTTCTGATCTGCGACTGAATGATGGGTTTTTCACAAACCAGGTGATCAATCATGAGGGCTCAGGTAAGGTGAATCCACTTTTTTTCTGCTTTAGATCAGGGACAAGATTTGTATTGTTTTTGTCAGGACTGTATTTTTACAAGTCAGGGACAGAAAAGATTACTGTCTTGTCATAGATCAGGGAAAACAGAGTAGGTAGGCAGTCATTCTGAAGAGACTATAACAAAATCCGTGGTACCACGTTAAAAATAAGGAGTTACATAACGATTAAAAGGTTAGAACAAAATGGGTAATAATTGCACAAAAAGACCCCAAAATCCGCCGTTAACCGAACACGCAAAATACATGCAGTCACAGTGTGCTGATAATATTAAATACTACTCAAAATGGGTTAATAAGTATGAATTTGATGGTAAATTAGAAAAATCCTCACTTGTTAAACTTGTCAAACAGCTTAAAACCGATTCCAGAGGTCGGGTAAAAAAGCAGCTCCAATTAGGAATTCCTCAGGCACACAGGTGGATTGAGGAAGTAAACCGTAGGGAACAAAAAAACAATAATTCAAAAGCAATGTTTTTAGATAAGGAGGACAATAACTTAGTAATAGCATTGGCCCCTCCGCCTCCCTTACCAGAAAATGAAGTAAGTGAACAAGTTAGTCCACCCCTGCGATATCCTGCTGTTACCATAAATGGAGACACTACAAAAGCAAAACTGTTTATTAGAGATCCCATCGAGACCAGATCTCGAACGCAGGCAGGTAATTCAAAAGGGGACATTGAATTATATCAAATGGGTAGAAATTCACGATCTATGAGTGAAGAAGAAATTTGCCCACTCATAGAAGTGCCTAATCCTCAGGCAGGGCAAGAAGGTCAGGACCCAACTATTCTAATGTATAGACCCTGGACTCTGGAAGACATCTGGAAAGCCACTGACGGAATTCCCCATCCAAAAGTTAATTTTAGAAAGTTCTTAGAAGATTTACAAGGAATGAGGCTGAGTTATAATTTAAATGGAGAAGAGGTAGAAAAAGTAGTACGACAAATATTTGGACCAGATTGGCACATGATTAGTGGCAACTGGAATCCCTGTGATGCTGCGCTCAGGCCCCTCCCACATAGCAGCGCAGAGCTAGACAACAGAGTGAAAGGTCTTACAGACCGAATCTCTGAGAAATGGAAGCCTAGGGCAGACTGGACTTGCATTAATCAATGCATCCAAGAAGAAGGTGAAACTATTGACAGATATTATGCCAGACTGTTAGAATGTTTTAATAACCATTGTAGAATGCAGGTTCCTGAAGATCAGACACAAGATTCCCCATATGAGCAGCCGCTAAAAAATGCATTTTTGAAAGGCAGCATTGCACCCATAGGCAGTTTCATTACAAAACACATGGTAGATCATCGTACAAGCAGGTTACAGTCATTACTTGAATATGCTAGGCACGCCGAAAGGCACTTTAATAGCAAAAAGAAAAAGAAAGCCCAAGTATTTTCTGTAGAAGATGGAGCAGATGTTTATGTAGTACAGTCCGGGAAAAAGGGCAAGAGAAATGCCCAGGGAAACAAACAATCTGATCAGCAATCAGAGGACTTTGAAGGGCGAAAGAAAAGGGGTGAATGTTTTAAATGCGGTAAAAAGGGACACTTGGCAAGGGATTGCAAGAAAAACAAGAGGGCAACCACGGAGGAAGACAAAGAGGGTGAGGACTGACTATATGATAGTCAAGAATCACTAGAAGGGGATAGCAGAGAAAGGACAAATGAGAATGTGATAGCGGGAGTAGAGGATGTGACAGAAGAAATAGAGGAAGTGCAGGAAGTTACGGATAATGAAGAAAATGAAATATTGGATTTAGCTTTATTGAGCTTACAGCTCTATTTAGTGGACACAAAACCAGAAGTTACACTCCTGGTAGAAGGGAGGGAAATCAAATTCTTGTGTGACTCAGGGGCATCACGGACCCTGATACATCCCTCCAAACTGCCAGAAAATTCAGTGGCACCTGATTACATACTAGTGAAAGCAGCTAATGGACAGCTGTATCAGGAGCTCCTCTCCCATAATATTGTAATAACTGATCCTGTTTCAGGATTGACCCAGAAAAGCAAAATTGTTGTTTCTGCAAAATGCCCAGTAAACCTCTTGGGCAGAGACCTTATGCAGCTATTTGGTATAGCAGTAGTTCCGACTATGCAGGGTATGGAAGCACAGCGACAAATTGATACCTTTGCAGTGCAATCAGAGGGCAAAATATTTTATTGGTACAGCCAGGACTTGATTACGACTGGTCCAGGGGCAGTGACCGAAGAGTTGATGAACGTAACCATAAGCAAGTTTCCCTCCCTTGACATTGATAAACAACATTTGTTGCACTGTACTCTGTATTACTGTAATACACCAGGACCTGATAAGGAATATGAGCAAGAATTGTTTAGATATAGTGCAAACAGATTGATATTACGTAATCTGTACTGGGACATGAAAGGGAACAGTGTAGCCAGCTGTTCATTGCCCCAGAAGTTCTTTGCACTCTATAAATCTAATCGATTACCACATGTTAGCTTAACTAAGGACAAGAATGTAAAATGGGTAGACTTAGGAGAAAAAGTCACGAGATGGGAAAAACAGACAGAGTTAGAACTGTCAGAACAAGGAATACAAAGGCAGAAGTTGAATTGGATAACTCAGACCCACCCAGCCGTGCACTTACAGTCTAGCAAGGACAGCTGATTAGCACTCCTATTAAAGGAGGAAGACAATGCCTTACAGAATATACCAGAAACTCTTTGGTCAACAGGAAAGTCAGATGTAGGACTTATTCGTACAGCAGGACCAGTTACTATCACGCCAAAGTCAACATTTAGACCACAGAAAAGACAGTATCCCTTAAGAAAAAATGCAGAGGTAGTAATCAAAAGTATTATGGCAGCTTTACTTAAGGAAGGGGTGCTGGTGGAATCTCCTGATTCACCATGTAACACACCCTTATTTACTGTTAAGAAAGCGAATAGAGAGTGGCGTATGGTCCAAGATTTACAAGCTGTAAATGATGCAGTAATACCAAGGGCACCTACGGTGCCAGACCCACACACTCTGTTGAATGATTTAAAACCTCAACAGAAATATTTTTCTGTGGTAGATATCAGCAATGCATTCTTTTCGATACCGATACACCCTGACAGCCAGTATTGGTTTGCATTCACATTTCAGGGGGAAAGGTATACATATACGCAACTACCACAGGGATATTGTGAAAGTCCGACAATAGTCTCACAAGAAATGGCAAGCAACCTGGCGGAATTTACTCCACCAAGAGGCAGTCAGATTTTACTTTATGTTGATGATATCCTGCTGGCGGCCCCCACCAAGCAAGATTGCAAAGAAGATAACAAAACACTATTACAATTTTTAGCCACTGAGGGACATAAAGTAAACAGAAATAAACTGCAGCTTTGGAGAAAACAAGTTAAATACCTAGGATATGTAATATCCAAAGTGGGTAGGACATTAGATGAGGACAGAAAAGTAGCAATTTTACAAGCACCAAAACCCACTGCCAAGAAGGAAATGATGTCCTTCCTGGGTACGACTAATTTTTGCCGGAGCTGGATTCCAAACTATGCCTTGGAATCTGCACTGCTGACTAACCTGATATATAAGAAGCCTATGGCAGCACAGGATTTGTTACAATGGACACCAGAAGCAGAATCTGCTTTCTGCAAACTGAAACAGTTAATAGCGTCCTCATTAGTTTTAGGCTTACCAAACTATCATAAACGTTTTTTTCCAAACTGTAGATTGTAAGCAAGGTTGTATGACATCAGTGTTAACACAGCAGCATGGGGATAAGCAATGCCCTATTGCTTATTATTCATCACAACTAGACCCAGTGGCATGGTCTTTACCCCACTGTGTACAAGCAGTAGTTGCAGCTGCAATGGCAGTACAGGCTTTGGCCTCAGTAGTTTTGTTCCATCCTCTTACATTGAGAGTGCCTCATGCAGTCGCGATTATTTTACTGCAAGAGAAGGTAGCATATCTTTCCTCTGCTAGGCATCTTTCCTGTATGACTATATTGTTGAGCCAACCTCATATGACAATTGAACGATGCACGATTTTGAACCCTTCTACCTTGCTCCCAACCCCTGCAGATGGTACACCACACAGCTGCCTGCAGGCAATTGAGCAAAAGACACTGCCTAGAAAAGATCTTACGGATGTCCCCTTGGATGATGCCGAGGTGACATACTACGTGGATGGCTCGTGCAAAAGGGGTCCTGCAGGACAGAACCTAGTAGGATATGCAGTAGTTTCTGATACTGAGATTATAGAAGCGAAACCCTTACCACACAATTTATCTGTACAGGCAGCAGAATTGATTGTCTTGACACGGGCATGTACCTTAGCAAAGGGTAAATGTGTGAACATTTTTACTGACAGCCAGTACGCTTTTTCTACTGTACATGTTTTTGTGCAACAGTGGAAAAATCGAGGAATGATAACATCTACTGGCAAACCAATCAATCATGTACAGTTTATTTTAGATCTTTTAGAATCTATTCAGTTACCTCAGAAAGTAGCTATTTGTAAATGCACAGCTCATACCAAGCAACAGGATAGGATTTCAAAAGGTAATGTGAGAGCTGATACAGCTGCAAAGCAGGCAGCTTCAGAAGTATTTCTTTTGAGTGAGGAATTACAACCCTCTGAGATTTTAGACTTAGAAATGCTAAAGACAATGCAGACACTTACTACGCAGGCTGAAAAACAAAGATGGGTAAAATGAGGAGCAATTCTCGAAAAGGGGCTGTACATCTCTAAAGAGGGGAAACCGATATTACCATCTAATTTGTTTAAATATGCAGCTTTGTTGAGCCATGGGCAATGCCATGTCTCAACAGGGGGGATGGTACAGCTGGTGAACTGAGTGTTCACGACATATGGATTCTTAAACTACTCTAAAAAATTTTGTTTAATGTGCCACATTTGTAATAAACATCATGCACAAGGGGCGTTAAAGCCCAAGCAAGGGAGTTTCCCTACATCACCGTATCCATTTCATACTATCTGTATGGATTTCATAGAAATGAACAAATGTGAAAATAAGAAGTATTGTCTTGTCATTGTAGATATGTTTTCCAGATGGGTGGAAGCCTTCCCGACTAAAAATCTCGATGCGGCTACCGTAGCAAAAATTCTCGTTAAAGAAATCATCCCTAGATTCGGCATTCCGGAAAGGATCTTCAGTGACAACGGTATACATTTTGTGAACCAAACCATACAACAGTTAAGTAAACATTTTGGTATTTCTTTAAAAAATCATTGTGATATCACCCACAATCTGCAGGGTTAGTAGAGAGGCATAATGGGATTTTAAAGAGTAAGCTAAGGAAGTTAATAAAAGAAACACAGAGAAATTGGGTGTACTGTCTGCCCCTGGCACTGTTGAGCATGAGAACTGTTCCGAATGCAACAGGATTGACTCCTTTTGAAAAACTATTTGGAACGGCTTATTATATACCTCAGTGGAAACCTCTCATGCCTGCAGACCAGGAAGCCGACTGTACACTAGCAGAGTACATGAGAAATTTGTTGAATTCTAAACATCTGTTGCAGTCAAATTCTGTTTCAGATAAAGAACAAACCAGACCATCAGAAGTGGCAGTGGCACCAGGTACCTGGATCTGGATGAAGACAATAAAGAAGAAGAATTGGACATCACCAAAGTGGGAAGGTCCATATCAAGTGCTTCTGTCAACACCCACTGCAGTCAAGATTGCAGAGCGTGCCTCGTGGATCCACCTGATCCACTGCAAACTAGTCAAGAACTTTGAACTGGACAAAAATCTTGTCACATGTCAAGAGCAAAAATGATAGAATCCAGAACAAACAGGAATGCAGAACAACCATTTCCTCAGATGTATTGCATAATCATCCTGTTAACTGTACTAGTGACAATAATCTTTTTGTTGTGTCCATTCCTTTTTCCAGCCACACAAACTGAACTGAATAAACGTGAAGCGTTACTCATAAACTGGCACCCAAACTTCAACACTTACCAGGCAATTAAATATGTGTATGCTGAGACTTTCAATGTTTCGAATTGCTGGATTTGCACAGCTTTGCCGACAGCATACAGGGGGTTATTAATGACTGCAGTCCCCCTAGGGGTCAACGAGACCTGGGAAAACTTGATTTATGATACCTCAACCATTACATCACAAGATAAAATAGCATTGCACTTGTCTGTTTCACAAAAGGGAACTGTGTGTTTTTATAAAAATGATACTGTTCAGGTGGGTTGAAGCAATTGCAATGTGACTGTTCCTTATAAATATTACACTAAAGCTAACAATGCAGGTTCTTATTGTAATACAAACTATGATTCATTTCTTGAATTGATGCATAAAACAATTGATGAAGTAAAACATAATTCTGTTCTTTATAAACAACTGTCTATAATTGATAGAAAAATGTTCATGCAGGGCAAGTGTATATTCATAGCAAAGTTACTACTAAAGTAGAGGACTGTTATTTCATATGTGGCAGAAAGGCATACAAGTGGTTACCTGAGAATTGGTCCGGCAGTTGTTTTTTGGGATACCTGGTTCTGGCCATACGACACACTGCAGTTTTGCCTCGAGGGAAAATTCGGAATGTCCGAGAAGTTGTCAAGAAACCTGTGAATCCAGTGGGGCAAATTGATGTGCGTTGGAAAAAACCATCATTCTATAGCAATGGACTGACACACATGGACTTGAGTGATAGTGTTATATCGTGGGCAGGCATATTACCAGCATATGGAGCAGTGAAATCGATCTGGGAGCTGAGAAAACTGTCTAAACTTCTCAAAGTAATGAGCAATGCAACTTTTTCTGCTCTTGAATTGGTGACTGATGAACTGAATGCCATGAGAACTGTAGTGCTTCAAAACCGCATGGCTCTCGACTTCACCCTAGTGGCGAGAGGTGGTACTTGCACTTTAATCCAGGAGGAGTGCTGTTCGTATATTCCTGACCATAAACACGAGACAGACAATCATCTTGAGATAATTCAGCAAGTGTCAGACATGACCAAACCAGGACCAAACCCACTGACGGACTTTTTCCAGAAATGGTTTGGGGGGTGGGGTACCATCCTAATGAACATCCTGATTGCCATTTGTGTAGGAATGCTCCTACTGGGAGTATGTGTTTGCTGTGGCATCCCCTGCATGAAAAGGCTGATTAAAGACCTTATAGACATGTCAGTTTCTGAAACCTTATATCAAAGTGCTGAGTTTGAAGAACTGTTGAAAAACTGAAATGCTTTCATAAGTTTAAACTGAATGACTCTCATAACTGCAAATCCTGAGTAGGAAGAGGTTAGGAGAAGAAAAAACTGTATATGCTTATTTTGAAAGTAGAATAAAAGTATTAAAAGGGGGATGTCAGAAAAATATGTATTAGTGTAAGTATTAGTAATATGCTTAGTGCATTTAAGGCTTGAAAAGGGTTAACACATTTATTCTATTTCATACTGGATAAAATCTGTATGAATTGCAGAAGCTTTCTAACCTTGTATTGTCATGAAATATGCACAGCTATTGCTTATGCTTTGGAAATTTACAGGAAAGCAGATAAGTTCTGCTTGTGTCAGGAAAATAATGAATAGAACAATATTAATGTTATGAGACTTAGACAAGGAGTTCCGCTTGTGCTGTGAGAAAACACACAGCTGCAGAAGCTAGAGATAATCAGAACAAAGACTGCTTGAAAATATGAACTGCAATCAGTATTTGTGTGTGTCTAAGTTAGAAAAGTACCTTGAAATGTAACACATGTATTAGAACTACACAATAGAAGTTTGTAACGGGCTAGGGCCCACCAAGGCCAGGTTGTTTTTCTCAAAATGTTTTTCATAAATCCAGTCATGTCAGCAGAAAATCTGAGTAACATCTGCTGTAGAACAATACTGAAAGTTGTGTTTGATTACGTCAGTCATAGAAGGCAATGTTTTGTAGAACAGTATAAGAATAGCATACTTCCTGTTAGTAGTTAGGCAAAATCCTGTATTTGCATGTTTTTGTCTCCTTGCAGCAAGTTATTAAATGTGCCTTAACTGAACCTTACGTGTATTGGTCTTTGAAGTTTTTTCTTTTGACAAGGGCTAATGAGGTGCTTTGCTTGGCGTGAATGGGTAGTCTGTTCCAGAGTTTGGAAAGTCTCTGGGACAGGGATTTATCCCTCCAGCATGTTCTGTGTATTGTGGTGGCAAGGTTTAGGTCCCTGGAGTGTGTAGCACAGAGAGATTGGGGGTTCTTTAAGTGTAGCATGTCCAGCAGAACTGGGTTTGACATGGCTTTGGATGTTAGGCAGAGGTCTCCTCTGAGAAGGTGATAGGTGATGGAGTAGAGCTGGAAATTCTTGAGTCGGTCTGTGTATGGTATCTGTTTGAGGCTGGTAATCCTCTTGGTGAGATATTTCTGTGGCCTTTCTAGTTGTTGCAGATGTCTTGCAAGGTACATGCCAAACAGGGTGTTGTACTCTATAATGGGTCTGATGAGGGATGACTAGAGAGGAACACTAACCTCTTTTTTTCTGGAGGAGAACCCTTTAGTGATGAGGTATGTCACTTAGAAGGATTTCCTGACTACTGTGGCAATGTGATTGTCAAAGGAGAGACCAGTGTCCACCTGTGTCCCAAGGTCTCTTATCACACTTTTGGTGTTAAGTAGGATACCGCCTATGTGGTAGTTCATGGGTACAGTGTTTTTCCCAAAGGAGATGACAATACACTTTTTGGCATTGAGCTTGAGGCCATGGCTTTGACACCAAGCGTCAGTCTCAGTAAGACCCCTTTGTAGAATGTCCATATCATTAGGCGATTCTATCAGGGCTTCCAGTTTGCAGTCATCTGTGAACTTTGTTAGCCACAGACCTGCTGTATTAGCCTGGATGTCTGAGAAATAGATGCCAAACAGGAGAGGACCCAAGACTGAACCCTGTGGTACTCTGCTTGTCACTGGTTTGAAGTCAGATTTAGAGTCAGCTACTTTCACTGTGTGGGTTCTATCAGTGAACCAGTTAGCCACCCATCTTGTGACATAGGGATTTATGCCCAGTCTAGTGAGTTTATCTATAATTCCAGAGTGGGGGATGGTGTCGAAAGCCTTGGTGAGGTAAGATAGGCTGTGTGCAACACCTTACCCTTGTCCATGGCTCTGCTGACTGCTTCAAAGAAGTCAGTCAGGTTTAAGAGATATAATCTTCCTTTTACAAATCTGAATTGAGTGGGGTCCAGCATTTGCAGGTTACCTATGTCTTTGTTTATAAGTTCCATGATGATACGTTCCATGGCTTTGCAGACCAGGCTCATCAGGTTAATGGGGTGGTAGTTCCCGGGGTCCGTGGTGGTGCCCCCCTTTGTGGAGTGAGATAACCGTCACTGTGCACCATTCAGTAGGCACAAAGCCTGAAGTGAGGCTATGATTGAACATGTTACTTAGGTGGGGTACCAGTTCATTCTGTAGTTCAAGCAGAACACAGCCTGGGATGTTGTTTGGTCCCATGGATGCTGTGTTTTTGGCTTTGGAGAGTGCGGTCTTAACTTGTGCATCTGTGATTACAGGGGCTCTGCATTCTTCCACTATAGGGATGGGGGTGAGGGGGGGGGGTAAAGTTTGCACTGAACCTATCCGCCAGGATGTTGGCTATATCAATTGGTTCTGAATATCTAGAGCCGTTGTTCTGTAGCTCGGAGCAGATCTGAGTGTTGCCATTGAGATTCTTGACATAGCTGTAGAATGCTTTGTGGTTGTCTTTAGAATCAGTAGCAATTTTATTTTTGTAACTAGTTTTGGAGGATTTTATGAGGGATCTCAGCTTCTTATTGAGGGTGACCAGGGAGTTCCAGCAATCAGGGGATTTTAGTCTTTTTGCAACAGCTTCTTCCTTCTGTTGTAGAATTTCTTTATGGCAGGGGACCACCAGATTGGCTTCTGTTTTTTGGAGTCTTGGCTCTGATGGGGATGGCATGATCCATGCACTCGTGTATGTGTTTATACAGTGCATTTGTATGGGATTCAGCAGTCGTACCTCTATTATCCATCTGCATGGGTGTAGTGAAGTTTGCCACTTCTGTCCTAAGAAGCGTGAAGTTGGCTTTGGAGAAGTTTTTTACAGTGGTTTTCTTAACAGGGGGTGGAGGCGGAATATTGATATTTACAGTGTATAGCTTATGGTCGGCTCTGACCAGTGAGCAGTTGACCTCTGGAGTGGAACATCGGTTACCCATGTTGGTAATGACCAGGTCCAGGATACTGTTGCCCCTGGTGAGGGTATGGACAAGCTGATCCAGGGCATTGGAATTTATGAATTCCAGAAAGCGTTGAGCTAATG